>NC_061111.1:98408791-98409988 GCF_002878395.1 Capsicum annuum | reverse complement strand
TATGTGTTTGTGTGGTATCTCGTGCCTTGAGCCGGGGGTCTTTCGGAAATAGCTTTCTACTTCATCAGAGGTAGAGGTATGGACTGCGTACATCTTACCCCCCAGACCCCATTAGGTGGGAATACACTGGGTTTGTTGTTGTTGTTGTTGTTGTTAAAGATCATATAAAAAATCATAAATAATCAGTAATTGACACAAATTCTTACTTTGTGATAACTTTCTAGAGAAGATTTAGCATCATACCCATTTTGAAACTTAATTAAGGAACTATACACTATTTTTTAAAAAATTTATTTTTAGGGTTAGGGTATGAAAAAAGAAAAAAGTGGGATGTCATGTGCCTCTTTAGCATTTTTAAAAGAGAAAATACATTAAATCACCCATGAAATTGTAGTCAAAACTTATTTTAGACCCTAAACTAAGCGGGTCATTATATACCCCCTTAATAACTTTAAAGTGAGTTTTTTACCTCCGAATTGCGGAGGTGGCAAATTCTTTAAAAATCTGCACGTAAATGGCCCAAAAAACGTAGAAAAAAGTGGGGCCCACCTTTTAAATTTTATAACTTCTCTTTTATATATATGTGTGTGTATGTGTGTTTAAAAATATATATGTAAATAAGAAACCATCCTTTTCTTCATCTTTTTCATTTCTCCCCTCCCCTTTCCCGTTTCCCTCACCCCTCCCTCACCCTCCAACACATCATTTCTTTATCTTTTTCATAACCCCCTAACCACCCCATTTCTTCATTGAGGCAAAGCCATGGAATGTTCTGTAAATGGTGAAATTGAATGTTTTGAGAAGTTTGTGAATTGAAGCTTTTATGTTTGAGTTAAAAAATTATGAAATTTATAGTACTTGATAGGCAATTTGTGTCAAAATTGTCTCAAAGTTGACAACTTTATTGTTTTAAATAACTTTTTTTGAATTTCTACACTTGAATGAAATTGATTTGCTTTATTCATCATGTAGAATTAAAGGTTAAAATAATATTTTAATAGAGGAAAAAACTTAAATTAGTGTGTTCATGGTTGTTATCTAGTGATGTTAATGAAAAAATTAGGGGAGAAATGGTTGTTATCTAATGGTGTTAATGAAAAAAATTAAAGGAGAAGGCATTGGGGTTGGAAGGAGAGAAAAAGAGGAAGGGAGAGGGGGAATGGTTTGAGGAGAAGAAAAATGGGTGTGGGAGGGGAG
>NC_061111.1:98370989-98405791 GCF_002878395.1 Capsicum annuum | reverse complement strand
TTTATATATTTTATTTTTTAAAATAAATATACAAAAATAGTATATGTGTGGAATTATTTTTTTAAAAAAAAAAAATTAATTTCTTACGTGGCAATGACATTGCACTGACGTGGCTCAAATTGGGGCCTGTTTACTTCACTCTTCGCAGTAAGAGTGGCATAATTTTTCTAGGGGGTAAAAAATCCACTTTAAAGTTATTAAGGGGGTACATAATTGTCCAATTAGTTTAGGGTCTAAAGTAAGTGTTGGCCACAAGTTCAGGAGTGATTTGATGCATTTACTCTTTTTAAAAGTAGGAAATAAAATATAAGTTTGTAATAGACCAATGGTCGATAGGTCAATGGTTTGTTTATGTTAACAGACCAATGGTCGATAGGTCAATCATTACGGATTTGTTTTTGCTTGTAGATCATAAATGAGTAAAGTTCATAAAGCAGTTAAAGCGGCTGCTTAAACTTCTTCTAGCAGTGCAAAGCGAAAACCTGAAGAAGTTTTCAAAACTTTGAAGAGGAAAAAAGTAGGAAGCAAAAACCTACAGAAATTTTTAAAACTTCGACGATTAAAAAAGTTATAATTGAAGAACTCGATTCAAAAAGATAATTAAAAACTATTGTTGAGATTGAGGAATACGAGGATAGTTATGAACAGAAGAGTGATGACATTGAGGACAGTGAAGGGAAAAGCAAAGGAGAAATTGAAAGTAATAGCGATGAAGATGAGAATAGGAGAGATAGCGGAGATGAAAAGAATGACGATCCCCTATTCTTACCAATTAATGAAAGAGATATCTCTATTGAGTTGTACAACCTAACTACATGGATGAATGATTTAGGTTCTTTTCTAGCGAAGATTTTTGTAAGAACAAGGACGGCACTTTATCGGTAGTTTAAAAAGATTTTAGTTGAACCAAAGCTCTTGAGATATTTATCAGGACATTTTAAATTCAATGGATAGATGGTCCATTATATGTTGTCATGACATGAAAAAATTAATAAAGTTGTATGAAATTTGATTTTCTGTGAGCGACAAGTCAACTTTTTTTGTCTTAAAGAAATTTTCTCTGATTACGGATTATTCAGCATACCCCAATGAATCAAAAGAGAACAAAGTCCTCCCAAGTGGTGAAAGTTTTCATTTTAAGGTGACGAAGAACAATAATATTACTACTGCAAGGTTGATTAGCTTGATCAAAGGTACTAGATTGAGTAAGCAGTAAAAGTTGAGGTGCACTTTAGTTTGGCTCGTACGCTCAATACTGCTGGCAAAGGACCAGTAAAAAAATATGGATTCATACTACATCATATCAAGATAGAAACTAATTTAGATTTATTCAAGAGTTATTCTTTGGGGAAAGATTTTTCTGGGATGACGTTAAGCTATTTGAAAAAGAAAATTAATTTGAGCAAGCAGAAAGAAGTGTTTGTCAAAAAGAATAATGCATCGTACGCTTTATATAACCTTTTTTTGGGAATTTTCAGAACGTATTATCTACCATCTTGTCTATTTATTATGGACTCTTACCTATTTATGTAGTAATACATAGACCCTACAAATTTATTTATACTTCTATTGATTGCAGGTTTGGATATATGAGAATTTTCTCACCTTGAAAAGTACACCAAAAAATCAGTCGATTCTCCTTTGCCCATTCTTCATCTACTTAGATGTCATACGTCGAAAAGCGACAACATAATGAAAGTCCATCCATTTAAGTACAAAGGGAACAACCAAAAGTAAATTTTTTACTTATTATAACATTAATTTTTTAAACTATTGAATGTCACGTAATTTATATTTATTTATAAATAGTTTACTCATACCTTACCCCTACTATCCGTGACATGAACCAAACCTACATGAAAATATTTAAGCCATATACGGATAAAGTTAAGGACATGTCCATAAATACCTTAAAGGAAGAGTTAACAGACGTGACTATTCTCACTTCATCAGTTGAGGTCGTGGACGAAGATGAGGATTTGGGTGCTCACAATTATGTCCCAAGTTCAGCACGCGCTTGTGATCATGCTATTTTTAGTGGATAAAAAACAAAATTGGGAACTTCTAATGATGGAGATTAGCGTGAGCGTATTTCTTTGCTCGAAAAAAAGATAATGGATATTGCTTCTTATGTTAGAGATGAGCGGTTGAGGAGAATTGAGAAGAACAAGAAGAAACAACAAGATGAAGGTAAATTACTTTATTCCTAATTAATTTGCTTGCATAATCTTATAATCCTTTCAAAATAATACAGTTCACGTCGATAGTCCCTTTTGTATCCAACGTCATGTAAACCTAAAAGAAATCGTAGGCGTAGTGACTGACCTTGCAGTAGCAAATAAAAAACTGAAATAAGAGAAAAAATAAGAAAGAGTTTAAAAGGAGAAGGTAGCAATGAAAAAGATAAGAAAGAAGAAGAAAAAAAGACGAGGCGATGACAACTGATGAAGAAGAAAAAAATAAGGAGAAAACAGAAGAAGATGGTGAAAAGACACAGAAGAATAAAAAAAGAGAAAAAAAAAGAAGGCAATTTATGAAAAAGAAGTGAATAGAAGGAGGGGGAGATAGACGAAGAGAAGAAATCAAAAGAAGAATAAGAAGAAGAAGGAGAAGAAGCGAAAGAAAATAAGAAGAAAGAAGTTGAAGAAAAAGAGAATAAAGATGATGAGAACGAAATGGATATGATGGATATTGTTAAGTAACTCAATGATAAGAGTGGTGTCATTCAAAATAATTGATAACATGTGGTTTGTCAGCTTGAAACAAATAATTTTTTTAATGCTCTGTTGTTTTAAATGGTTTGATTTTTTATGAATAACTAGATAACATATATTTGGAAACTTAATGATGACAAACAAATTTACCCTTTATTGCGTAAATCTTTACTAATAAAATTATTTTTATTTATTCTATTATCTTATAGATAATATAATTGATAACATTGTGTTACCAGTTCTGTTATTGTCATAGTTTTTAGAGGTCGATGGTAAATATTATAAAATTCATTCTCTATTATTTATACCTTGTACGCATAATTAATTTCAGATACTATACATCTATTTATTCAGTTCCCCTACACCCCTATTACAATGATGACAAATAAGTTTGCTCTATATTGTGTCAATCTTTACTGATGAAATTGTGTTTAGTTATTGAATTATCTTATAAACAATACAGTTGATGACTTTTATTTTTGAAGACTTAATTATTTATAGACTTTTGTCACTTGTTAAATGTTGCATTGTGTTATCAATTTAGTTATTATCACAATTTAAAGTGGTCGATGGTAAATATTATAGAAGTCATTCTCTATTAATTACAGATGACACCAATGATAGATTTAATAAATTATACATTTATTTATTTATTTATTTATTTATTTCCCCTATATCCCTATTACGCCTTTTCAAAAAGCCAAAACCAATAACAAATCATACGATAAATTTTTTAGGTCATATTTTTTTTCCTTGAAGAAAATCAACTTTTGGTTTAGTTAATGTCTCTCCATTTTGATTTCTTTTAGCGATTTTTTCAAGTGATCTCTTTGATCTTAGGCTTTTTTAAGAAATACCATGAGCAGAAATCTATTTTTTCTTTTGATTTGCAAAGTCTTTGTAGCATTTAAAATTCGACAACACCTTAAAAATTAGATGTCAATGGGCTGCTCGTAGGTGAGTCTTTTGCAAGCCACTTAAAAATAGAGCATCCGCCATTATCCTAGACCCAAAAATAAATAATTAGATATATTTTCTTACTTACACAAAAAAATATATCACATATTTATATACATACCATCCAACAACACAGTTAAAGAATTTTCAACCTAAATTTGAATCGGTGCTTGGCGTCCTTAAGATGGATATATTACCATAACAACATGTGTAAGACTTTTTTGAATTGGATGTTTGAGACATTTTATTTTAAATAATGACCAAAAAGATCCAAAAAAATGAGAAAGTTAAAAAAAGGATTGCCTTTCTTTTATACAAAAAAGGAAGTTAGATATTATCATTGAGTGTGATTTGACTTGTACTTTACTACCATTATAAAAGTTGATATTTAAATTTTGTTACTGCTATAACTCATTCATATACCATTGATGTCACCCAAAAATACAACTCAAAGAAGTATAATGCGGTCTCTATCAAATATATAATCTAACAAAGGTTAGAAACATAGAAAATAGGCCAAATATCTCTCACGAATTTACTGAAGAAGCCAAAAAAATGCAGAAAAGTAAATAGGAGGAATTGTTGTGAACACAATAAAGAAGTAAGAATTCTTGATTGCTTTGAGTTGAAATCAATCTGAGAAGAATATTAGGACTGTATTTCCCCTAACTTCCTAACTTCGTAAACTTATCATGCTCCATCAAACTAACTCAATCCCTTGCATACAGAATCTAACAAGATATGCATCACTAACTGTCTTGTGAATAACTTTGATAAATTTCACTCTTCACCTTGTGAGTCTCAAAGTTCCACCTTACTAACCCTTGTCTTATTTAACTATCTTTTTTTCGGTGTCAAGTTAATTAGCCGAGAGTTGGTAGCCTCGAATTACTATTGTGGTATTTTTTTCCTAATCTCAACCTCTTTTGTGAAGATAATCTTTAATATAAGAAAGTTCTTAACTTATGATGTAGTTAAGAAAGCAATTTAACTGAAGATGATCACAATACATGCATAAAAACTGGTTTAGAAGGACCTTGCACTTCTTCTACTTTGGTATTCTGTCAGGGTTCCTACAATCCTAGTTATAAGGTTTAGCCACTCATGTTTGTAAGAACATCCCTAGAATTCATGACAAAAAGTATATGAATAATGTTACAATAATAAAAGTATAAGAATAATATTACAATAACTTAATAACAAAACCTAGAATCTTAAATTAATTATCAACTATAAAAACTAAGAAAAATGAATTGTAAGTTCAAAAGTTGAATTTCAGAATCAACATATTATTGTGAACTTAGAGAATGTGTAAACTAATAAATAATATTAAAGGAGTATTTATAGATTCAGAAAATAACCTAGAAAACCTAATAAAAACAAACTACGAAAATAAGGTCGGTAGTGACTACGCCGCAGTCAATGAGTCATGTGGATCAACGATGACTCGTTGTTAACTCCATTTCCAACTGACAACTCATCATGTCTCCCTAATACTAGTTGGCTAAAGTCGTTGTCTCTCCAGTGAAATTCCTTCTTTCGGATCCTTTCTTATTATGCTTAGAAAGGTAAGCACTATGAGTCATAGCCTAACACTATGACTCGTCGTCAGCCTCATCTCCAACTTATAAACTCTTAGGACCTTTCACTATGTTTGCACATAATGATTCCTCCCCATTACTCGTAGTCAATCCCTATGAGTCATAGACAGATTCAACTTTATTTCTCTTCTCAAAACTTCTCTGTTCTCCTTATAACTTGGGCTATGAGTCATATAATCACCCAATGACTCATAGTTCAGGCTATGACTTTACTTTTTGGAGATTTTTCCTCTCATCTTATTCTAATAACTTCCAACCTTATTTTCCTACAACATAAGCACAACCCCTATCATATCTAACAAAATAACCTAAGTTCTCATATATTTTAGTAGTTTTAAGCATCGAAAGTGCCATAAAACTATGACACATCGACACCCTCAACTTAGAACATTTTCATGTCCTTAGTTAACAAGTTTACTAAAGAACATAAAAGGGTATTTATAGATTACATGGAAACCCTATAAATCAAATTCTAAACAAAAGAGGAAAACTTGAGTCGATGGCAACCTATAGAGTTACTTACGGGTTGAGGTTGGCACCTATAGGCCGGTCGCCCCACGTAGGTAGTATACCATTTTAGGGCTTCAAACTCTCTTAAAATCAACTTTTTGTCACCTACGCCCGTACCTACACCCCTTAGGTGGTACCTACGGGGCGTAGGTACCCTAAGTAGGTAGTCACTTTTAAACTTTTGACTTCTTTTTCTTCCTGTTCGCTCCCACAACCTATTTCCCTGCAATATCACTTCAAAAACACGTTAAACCTAACTAAATATCCTTAAGTACATGAATATTTTCTATTTTTAAGCATCGAAAGTGCTATGAAACCGTAACATATCATTAACTATCTTATGAACGCCTTGGAAAAATTCACTCTTCACCTTGTAAGTTTTAGAGTGTTACCTTACTAATCCTTGTCTTTGATCCCAGTTCAACAATCTCTTTTTGGGTGTCAAGTTGATTAGATAAGGGTTGGTATCCTTGAATTACTATTGTAACCTTCTTTTCCTAATCTTAACATCTCTTGTGAAGATGATCTCGAATACAGGCAAGTTCTTAATTTCTGCAGTAGTTAAGAAAGCCTATAAACCAAAGAAGATCAGAATACCTGAACACATACTGATTTAGAAAGACCTCACACTTGTTCTACTTCATTATTCAACATTGGTTCCCACAACCATAGTTGGGTGGTTTAGCGCGCATAACTACAAGAAGATCCATGAAGTTCAATAAAGAAAGCATAGAAATATTCTCATAAGAACTGAAGAATAAAAACCAAATTTGCAAATTAATATTCAACTAAATAACCTAGAACAAAGGATTCCAATATCAAAAGTCGAATATTGAAATCATATTTGTGAAAGTATAAAGTGCATAGGCTAATACAAAAATGTCCAAAAGGGTATTTATAAAATACATAGGAACCCTAAAAATCCAAAAAAAACAAATAGGGAAAACTGGGTCGGTGTTCACTTACGGACCCACTTACAGGCTGTAAGTGGTACTTACATCCCATAGGTGGGTATCATAAGTGACCCAAAATCTTCAAACTTCAGAAATGTTGCAAGGTCTCCATCTATGAATGCACCTACGGGGTGTAGGTGGTACTTACAACCCATAGGTAGCCTCATCGTAACTATGAGATAAAATCTTCAAACTTCAGAGTCTTTGATCTTCAACCTCTGACACCCATGATGGTACTTACGGTAGTGTAAGTGATGCTCATGCCTTGTAAGTAGTCCTCTTTCAAAATCAGACCAAAACTTTAACTTTTAGGGTCTCTGAACTTAACATCTCTGAGACTACGAGACCATCCACAATAGCCGTAGGTAGTGCCTACACCATGTGGGTAGGCTCATAGGTAGGGTTTCCTGTACAACTTGAACACCTTTTCTCCGTTTAATCTCCAAAACCTAGTTTCTACCAACATAGACACAAAAATATATCATATCTATAAAAAATGACCTAAGTACTTATATATTTTCCAATTTTAAGCACAAAAAGTTCCATGAATCCATGGCACATCAACACCCTAAACTTAGAATATTTGTGTGTTGTCGGGTAACAAAACATAACAAAAAAATAATACAACGATGATTAACGGAGAGAAACCTAAGGTACCTACAATAGTCAACTCAATTTCAGCTTTAAAAATATTACCCCCTTCTATTTTTAACCTTTCAAAACAAACTGTGTGGGTCTATATATCCCAGCACTACAACATAAAGGAATCAAGCTATGGAATTACATTAGCCATAAACAATCAAGCATATGTACAAATTACACTACCCAGACAGATAAGCAACGATAACACAACCCCTTTAATCTCACAACTAAATAGTCCCACTCTCATAGTACAATTATGCATGTTAATGCGGGGACGGTAATGAGACACTCACACTCACAAAGTAATTTCAATCATTGTGCATAGAATACCATAGGCTTTCTCTTATTTTCTTTACCTTAGGTTTTTAGATAGTTTTACTAGGATTACTATAGGACGTTATTCGGCTTGTAACGTAGGCTTGGGGATTGGTATGCTACATTTTAAGACATTTTAGTGACTAACCCTATTTGACACTACAATTGTATTTAGGGTCCACTTCCCAACCAACTTTTCCTTTTTCCTCCCTTTTTTCTCCCTTTTTCTTTCATTTCTTATCCAGGTTGGGTGGTTTTCTTTTATTCTTTCTTTTTCTTTTTATTTTTCACTTTTTCTCTATTTTTGTTTTTATTTTTTTTCTTACCACACTCAAACCTATTTTCTTTTTTATCTTATTAAAACCCTTCTTCATACCTAATTCTAACTATGAACCTCTATGATATCCACCCTCAACTTAAGTGATTGCCTGAGTTGAGGTGCACATTGTCCAAGGAGGGAATAGGGCCAAAATACATTCATTATAACTAAATTGGGAAAGTGAAAACAATAAAATGGTCTATGTAGGCTCAAAATTGGGATCAAGGGATATTTATTCTCACTTGGATGGTCATTTAGGCTTAGAGTAGACTGAATAAAAACAACCTATGATCCTTTCCAAACCGACTATCCTAAAACCTAGGCAAGACTAACTGATAAATTCTAGATTAAATGCATAAAGAGAACTAGGTAAGAAATCTCACACATAAATTACACAGGGTTATGCTACAAACTACTACATATCGAGTTCATGCAAATGCTAGCTATGACTATTATATCTTTAATCGTAATGTCATAACAAGATTCATAGTGGTCACACATATGAACATATCACATAGTTTAAAACAAACTTGAGGGGTATCCTTTTTCTTTAACATTTAAACACAACATCAAATATATAAACTGCCCTTAGGTCACTTATTTTTCTCCTAGTTAAACACAAACAAAACATAACATATGTATGATAAAACACAAAACAACCTAAATATGCCAGTTCTACTATGATAGTGCAGCCAGTGGGAAAAGAAATATGACAAGAAAAACCCTTGGCTATGGTACTCACCCACCCCAAACTAAAATACTACACACTGTCCCCATTTGGGACAATACAAAACAAGAGAAGGAGGATATACCTGGGAAGCTTGAGGCATTCAGATCATGCTCGCTCCTATTTGGGGTATCTAGAATCTCTACTGGTGGAGCTGGTGGTGGTGGTGGGGTGCAACTAGAAGATGCACCAGCTGCACTCTCATGATGTCTCCACTCATCACCTACTGCGGACAGCCTAGAATCAATCGTGTCCCTTTTCAATACCTGATCATATGGGACAGTAGGGTCCTACAGTTTCTCATCTCAACCTCTCTTGGTCCAAACCACTGGGACCATCTCCTCCTTAGTGAACAGATCAAATTGCATGATCAACGTGGAGGCATAGACTGAGTGAATAAAGGGATAATTAGAGAAATGGCTGGAACCTGGCTCTCAGCAAAAGAGCGTACCTTTGTCTGTAGCGTGGCCATCTCCTTCCAAAGCCTATCTTAATCAGGATCTTGAATATCTATAAATCGAACAGACACTCGGTCCTCAAAAATATTAAACCGGGTGAGAAACTCCATAGTATACTCTATCATCTCAACTCTCAACTTTACCCTAACTTGAACCTTAACATTCTCTAAATTTATTTGGACTCAAGGATGGATTTGCCCAAATAGTGTAGCAAGCATGCTCAGACTCTACCTTAGTAAGGAGGGCAGTAGTCTTATCCCGCCACTCCACTAGGCATTGTAAGAACTCATACGGTATACCAATTATATTTGTAGTAGTGGCAGTGGGGGGGTGAGGGGGCATAGCTGATACCCCAGTAGGCTCAGATGTAGAAGCTGGGGCTGAAATAGAAATAGCTGGGGTCCCCTCCTCTTTTGTAGTAACCATGGGTGCATCACTCTGCCCGCTCATATAAAAATCAACATCATTGTCCAGCCTATCCACATGCTGTAATAACCCAATTTATGAGTCATGATGGATCCTACTAAATCTTGTCAGTAGGTAAGCTAAATCGTAACATAGAGCTAACGTAATGTGTTAGTTCAGTGGAAAACTCCCAAAATAGGCAAAATTAAAGAACACAACACATAAATAAGCGAAGTGTACCAAATTGATAAAAACAACCCATACAAGATACCATCCCACGACTTGGTAGAGATAGTATAAGAGCATCTAATAATAATACAACTTAAAGACTAGAATAGTCAACAACATCTGTCTCGATAACAAAAGACTAAATATCTAAACATAGAAGGAAATAGTTGACTCCAACTCCAAGAGCTCACCCTAACTCCGAATAATCAACAAAATATGATCAACACTGACAACTAGTACTTGAATCTTCACCAAAAAGGTACAGAAGTGTAGTATGATGTAATGACCTGAGAACCTATCCCGAGATGTCACATGGTGCTTAAGACTACACGTGGCCTCAAGCTAACCCTCTAAGCCTATCATCACTTTTAGAGCTCACTATGACGAAAATCAAGCTAGAGTAAGAAAAAATAATCATGCCATGAACACACTGGAATATGAAGAGATACTGTCCTATACAATCAAAATACTGAAGTTCTGCACATACTGGTACTCTAGTCTGACAAAGCCTCTACTACATAAGACCGAGGATCCATTGGGAAAGATCTCCCAACTGACTCGTACTGATCTGAAAGGAAACAACCATCTATTAACAAGACAAAATCAGGGACATAGGTCCTCAAACCATAAGGACTCACCAACTGCAAAAATGTAGATAAAGGTACTCAAAAATCATTGTCGCTGCTGAGCACCTAAACCTATATCACGAAGAAATATAGAACACAGAAGAGTATAGAAATCAGTACTTGGGAATGTACTGAGTATGTGGGGGTGTATGCAACATTTTAAATAATATCATAAATGTAATATAAAATCATGCGTGCTGATAATAATGACTCTCTTCGCTTGAATTTACAGAAACGTAATTTCCATAAACCATCAATAATAACACATGCTTCATAAATCTCACAAATCATTAGACTCAACTCAAACTCTTTGACTCATGACTAAGAGTGACTTGGTAACTCAAGAAACTCAGACTATTATGAACTAGGGAGTTTCTTATAACCGACATAAACCATGTGAGCCACATAGAGTCTAACATTTTGCCCTCCTAAGGAAGGAACCCCACATTGGTGTGAGCATTATACTTTTGCCAGGCAGTATAACCTTTAACTCATCTCAGTGATCACAAACTTGGCTCTTTGGACCTCAAATCTCAATCCTACTGTGGCACATAGTTCTGGGGAAGTAGGATCCGCTGAACTCACACTTCCCACTAGGTGCTAAATACTCCTCCCAGACTCAGTTCAAAACGCATTAGGAAATCCACCTTAATCAACTCAGGGGTCTATCATGAAGACCAAATTATAAATATATCTCATCTGTAAATCATATACAACTTGTGGATTCCTAACTCGACTTAAACTCAAACAGTCTTGCTCAACATCAAGTACACTTACTTATCCAATCATATCAAGTATAAAAAGCTTCAAGAAAACATCATAGGACTCACTCTTGACCCTTAAGCTCAATATCGATAAATATATTCAATACTCAAACTTCTCATGGAAAAAGCATAACTCATGACACTTGTCTTAAATCGCTTTGAAATCATCAATACAAAATGGCAATATACAACTCATGACATAAATTCTCAATTTAAGAAATGTGTTGGTAAAATAATCATAAATATCAAAGTTATTCAACTCAAATCTCATAAATCATCAATAAAGAAAATTGCGTGTCAACCCACTTGCAAGGATCATGAAATTTCAATAGTAAAAATCAATTCTTTGGGCACAAAAATGAAAGGATATTCTTGTTCAAGCCCCACATACCTTGGATTATGATTTTTAAGATGAACAAGCTTGATTGGAAACTCTTATTTACACTTTTGAGCTAATTTTCTTAATGCCTTTGACTTGGAGAACTTAATTCTTGAACATCTTGGTGAAATCTTTGAAAAATTCTTGAATTTCTTGGAGAAGATTTGATTTAGGATTTTGGAAGAAACCCTAGTTTCTAGAGGGTTATGGAAGAGAATGAAAAAAAATGAACTTCTCTTCTCTACTTGGATATATATATACAAGAACAAAATGGGCAGAAATAACCAGAATGCCCCTAAAAAATGTGTTAAAAAATTGTCGATCGGGTCTGTAACGGTCGAACTAATGGTTCGTTAGAGAAACTGACGGTCCATCAGATCATCCGTCACTCGGTGCCGAAACTAGGACATTCTGCCTCGATGTGACGGTCAAAGTGATGATCCATCAAGAAATTGATGGTCCACCAGATAGTCCGTCACTCAGGGGCCAGAAACAGGATATTCTGTCTCAACTTGATGGTCCCCTTGATGGTTCGTCAAATTTTTGGCGGCCCACCATTTTGGTCATCGTACGATGGACAGAAAAAGGGGTTACTTTCTTGGCTTGACGGGACAATTGACGGTCCACCAAGGACTTGGCGGTCCTTTAGGTCTACCATCAGGCTTGGGCGATTCCAACATCGCTTAGTAAAACGAACATAACTTCCTTATTCGATGTCGGATTTCGATGAAATTGGTATCGATGGAAAGCTTATTCAATGTTGTACATAAAAAAGTAGAAATTAGAGAAATACAACACAATGTAAACATCAATCACTTTGGAAGCCACCCCTATCCACTCAAAAGATAGATTTAGACTTAAGGAACGATTGGGGTATTACAATATCTCCCCCTTAGAAACATTTGTCCTCGAATGTTGTTAGTTAGGCTCAAGACCTAAGAGAAAATTGGAATTACTTTATGGGAACAATTTTCTCAATCGACTTACTTCACTCTAGATTTCCGAATACTTCATAGAATGCACGAATCATAGAATAGACATTTATATAATTGAATACGTTGGATTAGTAGTGAACTGAATTTAAGAGGAATGGTACCTTCAGCTTAATTCGAACTCGTGAAGAAGAGATGGGGGTACTTAACTCGCATATCTGCTTCTGCTTCCCAAGTAGCACCCTCAACTGATTGATTTCACCACAGAACTTTAACCAAGGAAACTTCTTTGCTCCTTAGTCTACAGACTTGATAATCTAAGATCTCGACCAGAACTTCATCATAAGAAAGGATATCCTGAACATCATAGATTTCTAACGGATCAGCAACAACAGAATCACCAAGATGTTTCTTGAGCATAGAAACGTGAAAGAAATGATGGACAACTGATAACTCTGCAGGCAACTCAATCTCATAAGCTGCTTTTCCAATACGTTGCAAAACTCTATAAGGGCCAACATATCGAGGACTAAGCTTTCCTTTCTTTCCAAACCTTTTCACCCCTTTCATGGCTGAAATTTTCAAGTACACCAAATCATCAACTTCAAGCTCAAGAGCTCTTCTCCTCACATCTGCATATGACTTCTGACGACTCTGGGCTATCTTCAACCTCTCCCTAATCAGCTTAAGTTTTTCCATAGCCTCGAACATAGCATTAGGTCCAATCACAGTAGCCTCACCCACTTCGAACCAACCTATGGGTGATCTATATTTTCTCCCATAGAAAGCTTCAAACGGAGCCATTCCAACCATAATTCTCCACCTTAAATTATCAACATTAGGCATACACAATCTATTCTAAAATCTCAATACACCATCTCCCCCTTGGCAGAAAACATCCACCTTTTGGTCTTTGATGGACCCTTTCAGTTCAACCAAATGAGAATCCATATCCTGCTTCGCCTTCACTTCCGAAACTAGGGAAGATTCAGAACTACTATGAACCCAAACATTACCCTCAACTGATTCATGCAATCTAACACCTAACCTAGCCAAATGATGCACTTCGCAGGCTAACTCCTTCTTATCTTCTTCTATATGCGCTACACTGCCCATGGACGATCTGCTAAGGGCATCTGCCACTATATTAGCCTTGCCTGAGTGATACAACACATTCATATCATAGTTCTTTAGCAATTCCAACCATCACCTCTACCGAAGGTTCAACTCTCTCTGAGTAAAAACATACTGTAAACTCTTTTGATCCATAAAGATATCAACATGAACACCGTACAGGTAGTGTCTCCAAATTTTCAAGGAAAAAACCACTGCAGCTAATTTGAGATCATGGGTCGGATAATTCTTCTCAAGAGGTTTCAACTGTCGGGAGGCATAGGCTATAACCTTACCCTTCTGTATCAAGACGCACCCCAAATCAACTCTCAAAGCATCACAATACACCACAAATCATCTACACCATTAGGCAGGGTCATCACAGGGGCTAAAGTGAGTCGAGTCTTCAACTCCTGAAAACTCTTCTCGCAGGAATTCAACCACAGGAATTTAACTTTATCTTAGGTTAACCGGGTCAAAGGAGCAGCAAATCAAAGAGAAACCTTCTAAAAAATGACGGTAGTAACTAGCTAGGCCCAAGAAACTCCTAATATCAGATGGAGAGATAGGTCTAGGCTAATTTTTCACAGCTTCTACCTTTTGAGGATCAACTCGAATACCTTCAGAAGAAATAATATAACCCAGGAAGGCAACTGACCTTAGCCAAAATTCACACTTGCCAAATTTGGCAAACAACTGATGATCTCTAAGGGTCTGCAAGACAATTCAAAGATGGTCTGCATGGTCATTTTCATTTCGGGAGTACATAAGAATATCATCTATGAATACAATAACAAACATATCCAGGAACTATCTGAACACCCGATTCATAAGGTCCATAAAAGATGCTGGGGCATTTATTAGCCCGAAGAACATGACTAGGAGTTCAAAATGACCATAACAGGTGCGGAAAGTTGTCTTTGGAATATCACACTCTCAGACTTTAAGTTGGTGATAGCCGGATCTCAAATCTATTTTCGAGAAATAACTAACACCTTGCAGCTGATCAAATAGGTCATCAATTCTAGGAAGAGGGTACTTGTTCTTAACTCTGACCTTATTGAGCTGATGATAATCAATGCACATATGCAATGAACCATCTTTCTTTCGCATGAATAGAATGAGTACTCCCCAAGGAGATATACTGGGCCTTATGAAACCCTTATTAAGAAGATCTTTGAGTTGATTTTTCAACTCCTTAAGTTCTGCTGGGGCCATACTATATGGAGGAATAAAAGTAGGCTACGTGTCAGGAAGAAGATCAATTCCAAATTCTATCTCTCTATTGGGAGGTACCCCTGGGAGATCTTCCGGGAAAACATCAAGAAATTCATTAACAATGCTAATAGACTGAATAGTCAGAGTCTCGGATTTAGTGTCTTTAACTCGAATCAAATGATAGACACAAACCTTGGATATCAATTTCCTGGATTTAAGGTAGGATATAAAATGACTCTTGGGAGCTACAGAATTTTTGGACCAATCAAAAACTAGCTTGTTGGGAAACTAAAAGTTGACTACATGGGTACGACAGTTTATAGATGCATAGCAAGAGTGAAGCCAATCCATACCTAAAATAATGTCAAAATCAACCATATCTAGCTCAATCAAATCTGCAAACATGACTCTATTAAGGACAATGATAGGACACTTCTTATACACTTGCTTAGCAATAAGAAATTCACTCACTTGTGTAGAAACTAAAAAAGGCTCAAGAATCTTTTCATCACTAATTTCAAAATTCACAGCCACCAACGGAGTCACATAAGAAAGACTTGCCCCAGGGTCCATCAATACATACACATCGAAATGAAATATACAAAGCATACCAGTAACAACATCTGGTGAATCCTCCTTCTCCTGCGGGGTGTTATAGTATAAAAGAGATTTTGGCATTGACCACCTACAGTAATAGACAAGGCACCCTAAGAAGGAGTAGAATGAACTAAAGGGGCTGGAGTACTAATAGCCTGACTTTTGGGACGAACATCACGACTTTGCTGTCTGGCATATGGGCAAACGCTGAATCTGTGGACCAACTTACCGCAACCAAAACAACCCCTCCGATCGATAAATCACTAACTAGGATGGTCCCTATCGAACTTCGAACATGGGGAAGGACGAAGTCTATTACTCACACTATCCTGGGACTTGGACATAGTAGGCCTATTACCCTGCTCCTGCCTAATTCTAAATGCGGGAGTATTGGATAATAAAGACGCTGACACAAGTGAACGACTTTGGAACTGAGGGCGGATCCTTCCCAAAAATCTATTCTGACTATACCCCTGCTGGTCTAATCTAACCCTCTTATTTGCCCTAACTCTTTCTCTCATCTTCACCTTGTCTGCTTTAATTTGTTGAGCATGTATCATTAGTCTAGAAAGGTCCACGTCCCTATTAAGCATAGCAGACCTACACTCTTTCACAACATAACCAGATACACCAATGAAAAACTTAATCATACTAGTTCTAGAATCAACCATCATACCGGGAGCATACTTAGATAACTGGTTGAACTTATGACAATACTTCTTAACTGTCATTGAGCCCTGTCTCAAGTTCATAAATTCCTTTAATTTTGCTTCCCTCAGCTCCGGGGGAAATAATCTATCTAAGAACGCATCCTGGATCAATTGCCAAGTCATGGGAGCAGAATCTTCCCCTATACTCTTCCTCTACATCTCCACCCAATCATAAGCAACATCTTTCAAGCGATAGAAAGCTAGCTCTACACTCTCTTCCTCCATTATATGCATAATTTGAGTGATCTTTTTCACCTCATCAATATACATCTGCGGGTCCTCACCTGTCTTTGACCCATAAAAATCTGGCGGATTCATCCGCATAAAGTCACGAACTTGAGCTGCCGCTGAATTACCTTCTTGCGGAGGTGGAACTATAACCTTTGCATGGGTCTGAGCCTTGGCGGTAACCTCCTAGGCTAGCACCTAAAAAGCTGCCCAAAATTTTGTGTGGGACACCATCTTACCTAAAGACTCAACAGGTTGATGTCATTCATTTTTTTTGCGAGCTCTACGAGGAGGAATTTTATGTCTTAAAAGAGCATGAATTAATAGAAGAAAAAATAGTCATAAGCACGATATACTTTTTAAAGAAAGAAATAGTTTTTCCTAAAATGCCCCGTAGCCTTTTGCTCATAGATGTGGCACGCTACACGCCGATGATCAAAACTTTACGTAACGTGGCTTGTCAGACTCCCTAGGACTCTTTCAGCCATAAGCTCTGATACCAATCTTGTAACGACCCGAGAACCTATCCCGAGACGTCACATGGAGCTTAAGACCACACATGGCCTCAAGCTAACCCTCTAAGCCCGTCATCACTTTCAGTACTCACTACGACGAAAATCAAGCCAGAGTAAGAAAGAATAATCATGCCATGAACACACTAGAATATGAAGAGATACTGTCCTGTACAATAAAAATACTGAAGTTCTGCATATACTGGTACTCTAGTCTGACAAAGCCTCTACTACATAAGACTGAGGAGCTATTGGGAAAGATCTCCCAACTGACTCGTACTAATCTGAAAGGAAACAACCATCTATTAACAAGACAAAATCAGGGACATAGGTCCTCAAACCATAAGGACTCACCAACTGCAGAAATATAGATAAAGGTACTCAAAAATCATTGTCGCTGCTGAGGCTGAGCACCTGAACCTACATCACGAGAAAATATAGAACACAGAAGAGTGTAGAAATCAGTACTTGGGAATGTACTGAGTATGTGGGGGTGTATGCAACATTTTAAATAATATCATAAATGCAACATAAAATCATGTATGCTGACAATAATGACTCTCTTCACTTGAATTTCCTAAAACGTAATTTCCATAAATCATCAATCATTGGACTCAACTCAAACTCTTTGACTCATGACTTAGAGTGACTTGGTAACTTAAGAAACTCAGACTATTATGGACTTGGGAGTTTCTTATAACCGACATAGACCATATGAGCCACATGGAGTCCTACGTTTTTCCCTCCTAAGGAAACAACCCCACGGGAGCGTTATACTCCTGCCAAGGAGTATAACCTTAACCTCATCTCTATGATCACAAACTTAGCTCTTTGGCCCTCAAATCTCAATCCTATTGTGGCACGTAGTTCTGGGGAAGTAGGATGTGCTGAACCCACACTTCCCACTCAGTGCTAAATACTCCTCCCAGACTTAGCTCAGAACGCGTTAGGAAATCCACCTTAATCAACTCAAGGGTTTATCATGAAAACCAAATCATAAATATATCTCATTTGTAAATCATATACAACTTATGGATTCCTAACTCGACTCAAACTCAAACAGTCTTTCTTAACATCAAGTACACTTATTTATCAAATCATATCAAGTATCAAAAGCTTCAAGAAAACATCATAGGACTCATTCTTGACCCCCAATCTCAATATCGATAAATATATTCAATACTCAAACTTCTCATGGAAAAAGCATAACTCATGAAACTTGTCTTAAATCACTTAGAAATCATCAATACAAAATGACAATATACAAATCATGACATAAATTCTTAATTTAAGATATGTGATGGTAAAATAATCATAAATATCAAACTTATTCAACTCAAATCTCATAAATCATCAATAAAGAAATTTAGGTGTAAACCCACTTGCAAGGATCATGAAATTTCAATACTAAAAATCAATTCTTTGGGCACAAGAATGAAAGGATATTCTTGTTCAAGCCCCATATACCTTGGATTATGATTTTTAAGATGAACAAGCTTGATTGGAAACTCTTCTTTACACTTGAGCTAAGTTTCGTGATACCTTTGGCATGGAGTACTTAATTCTTGAACATCTTGATGAAATCTTTGGAAAATTCTAGAATTTCTTGGAGAAGATTTGATTTAGAATTTTGGAAGAAACCCTAGTTTCTAGAGGGTTATGAAGAGAAAGGAGAAAAAATGAACTTCTATTCTCTACTTGGATATATATATATACAAGACCAAAATGGGCAGAAATGACCAAAATGCCTCTAAAAAAATGTGTTAAAAAATTGTTGATCGGGTCTGTGACGGTCGAACTGACGGTCCACCAGATCATCCGTCGCTCGAGTTCCAAAACTAGGACATTCTGCCTCAACATGACGGTCGAAGTAATGATCTATCAAGAAACTAACGGTCCACCAGATTGTCCATCACTCGGGGGCCAAAAATGGGACATTTTGTCTCGACTTGATGGTCCCCTTGACGGTTCGTCAAATTTTTGGGGGCCCACCATTTTGGCCGTCGCACGATGGCCAAAAAAAGGGGTTACTATCTTGGCTTGACGGGAAAATTGACGGTCCACCAAGGACTTAGCGGTCCTTCAGGTCTACCGTCAGGCCTGGGCGATTCCGACATCGCTTAGTAAAACGGCCATAACTTTCTCGTCCGATGTCAGATCTCGATGAAATTGGTATCTATGGAAAGTTTATTTAATGCTCTACATAATAAAAAGTAGAAATTAGAGATATAAGACATAATATAAACATCAATCACTTTGGAAGCCACCCCTATCCACTCAAAAAACAAATTTAGGCTTAAGGAACGATCAGGGTATTACATATGAGTACCAAAACAATGGATACTCAGTAGTCATCATTGGTAGACTGAGCTAAATCATGATATAAATATGAAAAAAGGCAAGATCTCATAACCAAGTCAGGGTACAGAAATGAACCTTAGTCATCTCCAATACTTTTGTACAAAAGAGTAAGTTTACCGGAATAACAATATAACATAAGATGTCAACACATGCCAACATCGTCATAGAAATATAAGTAAATAAATTGGAATCATAACGCATCACACAAGCAATCACAAACTACAAAATTGGCTCCCATACGCTAATTCATGCAAAAAGTAAATAACACATCACAGACTCCCGTACGCCTGGAGAGCACAAGGATAGAATAAATCAACCGTTCATTTCTTACAAATAACCAACTCATTATTTAACCATCAATCAGTCATTTGCCAATGTTCAACAATGTACCCACATTCCATGAAATTACCATTATTTAACGACCTTATCATTGATACTCACTAGTCACCATTTATTAGCTAAGCATCTATTATTAGCTAATTCAATTAACTACTAGTCATCATATAATATCTAGTCATCATTTAACAACTATTCACTATATATCGGTAAATCACCTTTATTTGGTAACCAACATTTATCAACTAACATCATTTATTAACTAATCAACCTTTACCATTTAATCCTCATTTATCAACTAGTCATTATTAGTCACTTAAGCAATATCAACCACTAATCATCAACTATACCACTTTATAATCATTTACCATTAATCAACAATTATAACTAATCCTTACAAGTTCGCTAACTAACAAATTTACCACATTCAGGCTATATCTGACACCCCTAATATCGACTTCACACCCAACTTGTATATATATATATATATAAATAATATCCATACATAGGGAATAGCCAGACTCGAACCAATTGATATAGATATAGACAAGTAAATATAATCATTCTCTGGCCTTATCGGGCATCAATATATTATCATAATCAACCTCGTCCCTGCTGGATATATCATCATAATCAACCTCTTCCATTGTTGGGTATCAATATATAATTATAATCATTCTCTGATCTTTTGAGGTATCAATTTATTATTATAATCCACCTCTGAAATTGAACTAGATATAATAAACTTAACTTACAAAATTGAACCAGGTATATAAGCAATGTCATAAGTGCCAATATAGTCAATAACCACGTTTTCTAGCATAAATAAGAACATAACTTCCCATATAATTAATAAGTGTGACTTCTAGCACAATTAATCACACAATTGCTAACATCATCAATAAAAGTGTTTTCTAGCATGATTACTAGCACAAATATATAGCATGGACATAATCATAAGAGATATCATAGGGAATGGCTTATCAATATCCAAATTTATGGCTTATCATTAGCATAATCGATAGTTTTTCAATAGCTTTCACAATAGCTAACTCATGATCTATAGCTTATTCATAGCATAGTCAAGAACAAAATTTATGGTTCAGACAATATCATAGTCAAGGTCTCCCTCAATAGTATATTCGGTAGCCAAAATAATAGCATAATCAATTGCTCACCATAAGCTTAACCAATAAATCATACATATGGAATAATCTTTAGACATTACATCCAATGTCATTCATCATAACCAACAAGTATCAAGGTTCCTTAATATTGCCTCAAAAGGGTATTCTCTAGGCATTTAACAAGCGTATAAGGGTTTCAAGAGAACTATTCTTCAAGCTTAACTTAAGGTGTGTCAAAGAGCCCACTTCTAAATCCTCGAAATACATTCCAAGTCAAATTCTACCCTGAACTAGGCTAACATGTCTTAATCTATTCTTAAAGGTATCACAAGCCACAAATTCCCCTAAGGTAGAGATCATTCTCCAGCACTTCAACTAAGTTAATGGAAACTAAGGAAACCTTCATTAGTGTAAGAAACTAAGACCAACTCAACCTAAATATAAGTGCCTAGAGAATTTTATTTAAGCTTGAGTAATCTAAAGCATTCTTATGCTAAACATGAGTAATTATGTTCAATTCGCCAAAGGCACAAGGAAACAAGCTAAGTGTTGCAAATCTATGGTTTCAAAATAGCCTAAACGGTCCAACTAACCCAGGTGTTGCATTTTATCAATCCAACACCTAAAATCCATCCCAAATCTAACATAATATCATAAGAATACTATGAGATAGCTCAATCTAAAAAGGGATAAACCTAGCCTAGCCCGATGCTGAAGAAAGCTCAACGAACTGCTAAACCACCGCGTTTTCTTTCTGAGAAGCCTCTTGAAGATGTCAAACTATCATAAACACATTTTAAGCGTCAATACAAGAATAATGATACCTATATGTCACAATTATGCTTCAGGTCCAAAATCACCTCAAAACCCCATGTGGATCTTACTTATAGAAATCAAATTTTCGAAACCAACCCCAGCTAAATTGGGGATAAAATCAAGCCCTAAAGGTTTTGGAGGAAGGGGGTTTGATAAAGAAATGAAGAAATTTCTCAAAGAAAAGGGTGAATTCTTACCTCAAATAGGAAGATAATCATAAAAATGAATGTTAATCTAGCTTCCCAATCACTAACAAGTTTCAAATTTAAGTTATACACTATTTAGGGTTTATTCTTTAAAGAAAGGGGTGAGAAATAGGTAAATTTCCAACATTATGTTCTATTAATACCCATACTTGGTACCCAGGTCCCACCATCGTGGACCCTGACATTAGATTACAACAAATTAGGTCTACACAAGTGGATTACGATTGCGACCAGAGACTCGTAATCATGACATATTGGACTGATTAGACTTGTCGCGATTAGGACATAGATACCGCGATTGGGGTGGCACTAGTTACCTAGTTCACCAGATTTTCTAAGTATAAAATGGGATTGATCAGGTGGTTGGTATTCATTTTGAATATCATATAAATAAATGAACCATGTTTCGATATGATGGTGCACTCAAAATTTCCATTCAAGGTTGTTTTGAATAAATGTGGGTCCCACACCCATATTTCATTTTCTTAACTTTTTGATCAATACGCTCGATGTATCGGGACCTGAACCAAAGTCCACCTAGTATAAAATTTATATTCTGGAGATAATAGTGCAGTTAAAATTTATATGCTAGGTCATTTTACCAAAGTTTTGCCCGATGGCCATTTGGAACCAGTAAAAACTTCAAAATAGATAATTAGCTCTAAAAATCAAACAAACAGTTCGATAATCAAACTATCAGTTCCAGCAAGTCATAAATGACTTGGGGCAGCTATGAAAAAAATCTAACAAAAAAATAAGCTAAAATATGAAAAATGGCCTAAAGGGTCATTACAATATCCATTACTAAAGGAACTTTCATCCGTAAATGTTAAGGATTATGATGTACCTGAAGTCTCAAAAAAGTGAAGACACTGCATCCACATCTCTCTCTTAATCTCCCAAGTAGCCTCTCCTACTGGGCGGTGCCTCTACTGAACCTTAACTATAGGAACCTCCCTAGTACATAAACCCCTAACCTCACTAGCCACAATAAGTATAGGCTCTTCCACAAAGGTCAAACAGTCATCTAACTGTACTGAGACCCATCTAAACACATGAGACGGATCAAGAATATATCACCGCAATATAGAAACATGGAAAACTAAATGAATCGTGGAAAATATGGAGATAGAGCCAACTCATAAGCTACTTCACTAACTATGCAGAGAATCTCAAAAGGTCCAATATATCTGGGGCTAATCTTGCCTTTCCTCCCAAAGCTTATCACACCCTTCATGGGTGATACACGAAAGAATAAGTGATTAACAACTACAAATATCAAGGCATAAAGTCTATGGTTTGCATAGGTTTTCTTCTTTCTATGAGCCGCTCTTGTCCTGAATCACCCTGACTCTATCCAACGACTCCCAAAGAAAATTAGTACCACGAGGTCGAATCTATAAAGTCTCAAACCATCCAACCAGAAATGATATCTCTTACAGTACAAATCCTCAAATGGTGCCATCTTAATACTCAAATGATAACTGTTGTTATACGCAAGATCTACCAAGGCTAAGTGTTTCTCCTACTAGCCTCCAAAATCTATAACACATGCTCAGAGCATATCCTCAAGAACCTGAATAGTCTACTCAGACTGGCTATTTATCTGTGGATGAAAGACTGTACTAAGATTAACTTAATTACCTAATTCCTCCTAAAATAGTCTCTAAAATCTTAAAGTGAAGACAGAACCACAGTCTAAAATAATGGAAATAGGCACACCATGCAAACGGACTATCTTACGAACATAGATATGGGCTAACCTCTTAGAACTGAAGGACATCTGAATAGGAATGAAGTGCGCTGACATGGTCAAATATTCTACACTGGCCCGAATACCATTGGAACCATACAAAGTGCAAGGCAAACCACTAATAAAATCCATGGTAATCTGCCCCATTTTTCACTCTAGAATGGGTAAACTCTGAATCAAACCACCTGGTTGTCACTGATGCTCGACCTCTACCTACTAGCAATAATGGCAACGAGCTACAAAGTCTACCATATCACTCTCCATACCACTCCACCAATTATGTTGTCTCAAATCTTTATACATCTTGGTTGTGTTGGTATAAATAAACTATCTAAAGCTATGAGCCTCATGCAAAATCAAGTAAATTAAGTTATCAATCCTCCGAACATAAATACAGCCATCGAATCTCTAAACTCCCTTTAAATATATGGTATTCCTCTCAGACTCACCACTCAAAAACTGATCACAAAGGAAGTGAAGCTTATTGTCCTCAAACTAACAATCCCAAATCTGCTTAAATAATAAAGAGTTTGCCTTAACACTAGCAAGAATCCTTCTAGGATCAGCAATATCAAGGAAAACCATCAAGTTAGCTAAGGACTGCATGTCCTATACCAACAACCTTTGAGAAATTAAAATATAAGGCAAGCTACCCATACTCACTGCCTTAATACTCAAGCCATTTGCTACCATCTTTGCCTTGCGCAATGATACAAGATGGAAAAATCGTGAACCTTAATTAACTCCATCAATCTACACTGCCGAGCATTAAGCTCTCTCTGGGTCATAAGATGATGAAAACTGTGATGATCGATGAAAATCTCACAATGCATACCATAAAGATAGTGCTTCCAAATCTTAAGCACAAAAACTACCATCGTCAACTCAAAATCACAGGTGCGATAGTTGCGATCGTGCCCCTTAAGCTGCCTAGAAACATAAGAAATAATATGACCTTGGTGCATAAATACACAACCCAAACCAACACTGGAAGAATCACAAAATATGGTGAATCCTTCACTCTCAACAGGAAGGCTTTAACAAGAGCTAAAGTAGGAAAAATTTTGACCTTTCCAAAGATCAATTCACTCTCCTCGAACCATTAGAAAGAATCCCCCTTCTGAGTCAACTTGGTCATAGGGGCTGAAATTATAGCAAAACCCTCAACAAACCATCTATAATAACCGGCCAAACCAATGAAACTACGAACCTTAGTCGGAGATGTAGGTCTAGCCTAATCACAAATCACCTCAATCTTGGCTAGGTCTATCATAATACCATCCTTAGACACAATATGTCCAAGGAATGTCATAGACTCAATCCAAAACTCGCACTTAGAGAAATTGGCAAAAAGAATGATTACTTAATGTATGGAGCGCGATACTCAAATGCTGCACATGCTCCTTTGTACTTCTCAAATACATAAGGATGTCGTCAATGAATAGAATCATGAAGGAATTAAAATAAGTCCTGAACACTCGGTTCATCAAATCCATAAACACGATTGGGGTATTCATTAAGCCAAATGGCATCACTAAGAACTCATAAAGACCATAACGGGTTCTAAAGGTTGTCTTAAGGATATCCTCATCTCGAATCTTTAACTGATGATAGACAGATATCAAATCAATTTTTGAAAACACCACTACTTCCTAAATTTGTTCAAATAAATCATGAGTGTAAGGGATAGGATAACAATTCTTTACCATTACCTAATTAAGCTTCCTATAATCGATACACATACCCATGAAGATATCTTTCTTATTCATAAACAATACAGGAGCTACCCAAGGGGACATACTTAGTCTAATAAAACCCTTACCAAGAAGATCCTAAAGTCGAGAATTTAGCTCCTTAAGCTCGGTAGGAGCCATATGGTAAGGTGCCATAGAAATAGGTTAGGTGCCAAGATTGAGATTAATAGCAAACTCAATCTCGCAGGAAGGGGGAATACTAGGATGGTCGGTAGGGAATACATTAGGAAACTCACAAACAACAACAATATAGTTAAGCGACAGACTCTCGACACTAGCATCACAAATATATGTAAGGAAAGACTCGGAAACCCTCAAAATAAGTCTCCTAGTATATATATAAGAAATAATCCCCGTTGGCTCGTGGCTAATAATACACCCAAATTACATCTCTCTTACGAGAGATTAAGCGGTCGCTGTCAAATATAGAACCTAACTAGGTGGGGTGTCGAATCCTACAGGGAATACTGTGTTCACTAAGTATTATGATTGTTATTAGACTGTTGATCAAAGGTTCCTAAATAAGAGGGGTTTTGATTTATAAATTGTATTCTAAGTAATATAACAGAGTTGTTCCAACTAATGATTTTTCTGCTAGTAATAATTTAATAATGTTAAACAAATTACAGTTATGGTTACCAAGATGTTTAAACAGTTAGGGTTGTGAATCACTTTTGAGTTCCACTTAATAACTTCAATTGCAAGAGCAGCTGAATTTTATTGTTTACCCATTAGTTTCTCAACCTTAATGTATAGTTTATCCTTTAACTCTTTCAAACTTAGAGAATATATTAATTATTCAACCATTTTCTCATCTAGGTTAATCCTTGTTAAGGCATTTTCCATTATTCTAAAGATTTAGGTCTCTAGATTTTATGTAAACCCTTTTTTTCCCAACACACATTTTTTTATTTGAACATGTAATTGTTTTTGGGCTCACTTTTCAAGTTTGCAACCAAGAAAAGTCATTAGATTGAAGAAGGGTTTATGCAACATCAATTACCTATAGAAACTCAATTAGAGTCACAACCCATATCAACTATTTACCTCAAGGCTCCCATAACCCTAGTTGTGTGAGCTTAGCCACTCATCTCTATAGAAGAAAGAGAAAGAATACTTATATTATTCTTAAATAAATTCAAAGTTCACTTACAAAGGTTATGAGAATTAATTCTTGAATCTTCAATAGAAATGGAATGATTATATCCATAAATGTAGTTTTATTTTCACATATTTCTATGTTACAGAGAGTATCAAAGATAAAAAAACTAAGATAAAACAATCTCCAAGATTTAGTGTCCTAAATAAAACCCTAACTAGGTATTTATATGCTCTCAGGTTTAGAAGATTTAAAATTTAAACTTAGAGAAAGCCGTATCCAAATTGACAGTTTAACTAACAGCCCGTCGAAAGTTCGACGGTCCATCACATGGTCCGTCGCTAGGTGCTCCAAGATGTCAGGTTCTACTTAGTCCTAACGGCTACCTTGGCGGACTGTCGATGGGTCGACGGTCCGTTGCATAGTCCGTTGGTAAGTCCTCTGATATCCTGTATTCTATTTAAGCTTGACGGCCAAGTTGGTGGTCAGCCGCAAACTTGACGGTCCACCACTTAGACCGCTGCATGGTCCTTTCACCAGGAACCATATGTTTATCTCTGAAGCCCCTACCAGAGGATCGTCGTATGATTGATGGTCTGCCATTTGGGTCGTCAATTACCTTTTTTTGTTGCTTTCCTAAGTTTTTTCCTTCAACTATTCCTTAACCTGAAATCACTCAAATCCATCATTAAATACAACTTTAGTTGCTAGAAAACACTTTTCCCGAGTAAAAGATACAAAATATTCCATCAAAAGTGGGAACATCAAAACCCTCAACTTAAGATAATTGCTTGTCCTCAAGAAATTCAGCACCAGATTACAAATATGAACAATGCAATGACAGACATTCAACTTGCCTAACTAGTTTTCACACAACCATTCACTTGTCATCCTAATTATATGGCTCAACATGTTAGAGTACATAACCGACATTATTTCAAAATCAATACATATGTACAAACATAGATACAAAAATCTACAAAGATCAACCAAATGAATGGTAACTCATACTGCCCTCACAGTCAAGGAAATCAACCACTAAGTATATTTTATGGATACAAATCAAAACTCTTACACTCATCAAAGAAGTTACAAACATAGTACACATACTCATAGGCTTGCCCTTATTATCTAATGCTCTCTTATAGTTGAGTCACCAAGATCAAACATATAATACCCCATATGTTTATAAGCTAGGAGACGAACCATTTTTCCTACGTATGAAATCTCCTATCCTGTGAGTAGCATTTTAGTTCATGACTTACAATGAGTATCCAAGATATAATATAGGTTATGATGCATTAATCATGTTTATATGAGTGACTTAAGGTAATACAAGCTAAGAGTTGTTGAATCCATCAAGTTTTAGTGTTTGATTTTGCAAGGATCATCTTTGAATGAGTATAACTTGATGTTAATATTTTATTTTGACTGATTTAGACCTACCAAATTGTAGATAATTAAATTAGCTTTTCAATGATACCAATTTTGCCTTAATTCAATACCTGAGCGAAAAGTTATGCCCATTTTTGTGAGAGACAGTAAGGATAGACTATTGGTTAGGTGCCGCCCAACCAAACTTAGGCGATTGGTTGGGCGCCCCGCCCAACCAAACTTAGGCGATTGGTTGGGCGCCGCCTAATTCAGTTACAGTGTCAGTTACAATGCCAAAAACACTATATTTTGAGTTATTTTGAGGGTAATTAAGTCTTTTAACACTCCTTACACGTCCCTAAACTTAACCCTATGAAATATATAGCTTCTAAACATATTACAACCTTATTAACATCTCAAAGCTCATCATCCAAGAGCACCATAGGAAAAAAACAACTAGGGTTGCACAATCAAGCTTAAAGATAAAATTTCAAGGAAATTCCTCCGTCAATCATCAAGAACCTTCCTTCCAAGGTATGCGTAGTGTTTATCCATGGATTTCTTTTGTCCGTGGGGTTCAAGAATCAATCTTTAAAATAAAAAATCTTGGTTGATTGTGGTGATATGATCATACCCATGTTAATGCTTGTTTTTTTTGCTATATAATAGTATCGTGATTGTATATCTCATGAAATTTATGTTGTTAGTTGAAAAACATGATCTTTAGATGGATTGATAGAATGCAAGTATGAAATCCACCTATGCCTTTAAGAATGCATACAAGGTGTTCGATAAAATGCCTAGTATGTTAGAACTTCATATTTACATGATTTCATGATATCTAAATAACAAGTTCATGTTAGTCATACACTCCAATATGAATTTCCATGCAAATTATGTGTAGTTATTGTTGTGGTATAAAGCATGTATGATAATGGAGATATGAATTATGTATGCAAATTATATCCATGCTTTTCCTACCATGTTTGAGATGTTGAATAAATACATGAAGTATAATATCCCCAAATCAATACAATATGAACTAAACGTCACATGTTGTCGTTCCCTTACACTTGAATGGTTTCTATGCGATTGATATGAATAGTATATGTTGTTGGAATACTCATGAACTATTCTTATGAGATTATGGTATGTTTACTTGCAAATCCTACTTATGAACAAGATGTATGATAACCATGCAATCCACATGAACTTCCATGCTAAGGGTATGTGTTGCTAATATGATTATACAATGAACATGATATTAAGATTGTGCAAGTAATTCCATGTGATATGAAATCCTTTCCATGTAATACATTGTTGTTAACGATGCTTAGTATGATATCCCTACATATGATATTATAAATTATGGACTCTACTCTTATGATCAAGTCAGTCATGTGTGTCAGTTTCCTTTCATCGAGTCCTGGGGGTACTTGTACCCAAAAAATATAGTTGTGTGCCTAGAGTTATGTCATGTTTTCACGATACTCTCAGTCAAGCCATGATCTATAGAATTCAGTCAGTCATATGACTCAGGAAAACTCAGAAGTAACCTCAGTATTCACAGTCAATCTCAGTAACTTTAATACTCTCAACCATTCCTCAAAACTCAGTACATTCCATCAGTCATTGGAATCCAGTAAACTTAGTTTAGCTCTGCTAAACAGTACCACTAGTATCAGTCCAGTTAATCAGTATCAGTTCAGCTAATCAGTTCAGTTATTCATTTTAGCTTAGTTATTTAGTTCAGTGTCCTTCAAATGGGAGTAAAAGTTAGCATCGAGTAAACCCAAGGATAGGAACTCACCCGTCAGTTCAGGGTGTGATTCTTAGTAGTCATTCTTGTGTTCCAGAACTACGTAGCCAGTGTAGGTTGAGACATCTTAACCCATTAGATTAGGGTTGATGAGGTGTCTTAACTCGTTAGTTTAGGGTTCCTATCATTCTCATTGAGTACCTGCCAGTATAGGGTTCTTACAGCTGTCTTTACCAGTGGCGCGGTATTGACACCCCTCCAGTTGGGGCAGAAATTGGACCCCAGCTTAGCTATTATAGCATATTTGGGGTATGTCGGTTAGATAACTACTTTGCACAATTTCAGTTACAGAGTTTAGGACTGTCAGCTATAGCTACCCAGTCTCAGTAAAGAACTCAGATAGTTCTTCAGATTTATGGACTGTCAGACATAGCCACTTATGCTATCAATCACAAAAGTTATTAGAACTCATGCTATCAGTATTCAGCTTCAGGACTGTCAGATACAGTCAATCAGACTAGTTCTTCATAATTCGAACTGTCAGAAACAATCATTCCTTTATCAGTAATATAGTATCAGTCTCCTAGTATTCAGTAATATAGTATCAGATCCATCACTTATTAGTGATTTACATATCAATATCAGTAAACTTACTCTTTCAGAATCTCATTATTAGTACACTCATGTTGTCAGTATTCAGACTCAGTAGTCAGCATCTCCACGAGTTCAGTTATAGTTACGTATGCATGTATATACTCTCACGTTCATATTAGTCAGTATTTTTCATGTATAAAACCCTTTGCATTTAGCCTACCTCACTCTTCTACTCAGCATATTCAGACGTACTGACGTATTTGTGCTATGCTGCTTTCTCTTATGTTATACCATAGGTTAAGAGGCATGAGCTCTAAATCAGCAGTAGATTCCAGGATCAATAGTCAGAGTTAGACGTGAGTCCTCATCCTTCGAGGACATGATGATTTCATTTCTATTTTAGTTTTTACTTTATTTCAATAGTTAGAGTTAGTTAGGGACATGTCCTATCAACTGGTTATTCAGTTCAGTTAGAGGCTTTCAGACTAGATGTCAGATTAGATGTTCAGACTTCAGTATTTATATTCCTTTTTAGTATTGATATACTATATTTTTCAAATATGTATTTGTATTGAACCTTATTTACTTACAGTTCATATTTACGCATATTTTATGAGATATTATGCAGTTTATAGGTACAGATATCAGTCATGGATTAGCTTGTGGTCCTTTGGGGTCATGAGCACTGTGTAGCATTTCGGTTTAGAAAATTGGGGCGTTACAAACTTGGTATCAAAGCCTAAGGTTTAACAGTGTCCTAGGAAGTTTGAAAGCTACATCAAGTAGAGTCTTGTACATGGGCGTGTTGTGCACCACACTTATGTGCAGGAGGCTATGAGATGTTTTAGGAATAGTTTCCCTTCTTTCATTTCTCAAGATCGTGCTATGGCAAGTTTCTCTAAGGAACCCATGTAGATTCATATCATGCACCCCTCATGTTTACTTTACCTTACTTTTAAGGTAACAAAAATAGTGAAGTTCAAATTCCTAAAGATAGGGCTTTCTCAGACAGTCCCTACAGTCAGTTATGGGATTAGTGACAGACTCAAACAGTATCCTATCAGTTCATTATTGTTCCAAGATCGTACAGATTTTATTCATGATTATGAGAAATCATTCTTGAACCCAGAAGTTTAGCAGTAGTAGAGTTGGGATAGTATTATTCTATTTGATCAGATTATGTATTCATGGGGATTAGATCAGTATGCTTGAATAGTACAAGATAAACACTTAAGTTTATTGACTCAAAATTAAGAATGAAGGTGTGAATATGATATTAGCAGTATATGAGGAAACAAAATTAGATGATGTATTTAGTAAGACAGACAGGTGTTGAACATAATGTACGTATGTGATGGTAGATCAAGTACCTAAGCCAGGCCCTCAGATTTAAGTAGTAGAGCCAGTATGTATAGAAAGCAGTAAGGGAAGACAATTCCAGACCCATTCTCATCTTAGTGCAGAGTTTTTCACTTCAGCTATCACGAAACCAACTCAGGCATTGCATACCAACTCTATGGTCATGAACTATAATCATGTATGAATTTAATTTCCAGCATAAAGAGTCCCTTTTACTCTACAGTATGAGTCATGTTCCATGAGAGCAATCTACTTTCACACACTTTCCATGGGATTATGTGCGCCTTCAGTTCCCAGTATAAGGGGTTTAGTTCCAGCTCCCTCAGTATTTGAATCATGTCCCATAAGTACAGAAAACTCTAGACTCAGGTCATGAAGCTCATGAATCATGTACACATATCATGATTTCCAGTATACTTAGCTTCCATGAATCATGCTATGCCTCTACAGATCAGATATATTTAGACTATGTCATGTATATCTCAGTTCAGACCTTATTGGTAAATCCAAACTAGTGATATTTTATTCCTCATGTTTCAGTCATGTGTCAAGTTTAGTTTGTATCTATTCATGTTTCAAGTCCTCCTGATTTACTCCTCCTGTTAGCTCTCCTTATGGAACAGAGTAGTGATGAGCAATTGTTTAGATAAGAGAAAATTGTTGCATGCTTACTTTGCATGAGGGTGTAGTTGTAAAGATGGGCTTGAATGTCATGATAAATGTGCAAGTAAATGTCTAGAAAGGGGTCGTATTTAAAAGTTGGGAAAGTACAAAGTGTAAGTGTATATTTAGATCCTTGACTTATGTCAATCCCTAGAATGTAGCCATCAAAAACTCAGTTGCCAACTCAATTATAGTTTCAGTATCCAGCACTCAGTGATCAGTGTTCAGTCCTTGAATTCAGTACTTCTGTACTAGCTATAGGCTTAGTTATAATGTCATCTTCAGTTCAGTAACCAGATTTGAAACTCAGTTCAGTTCCAGACATGCTTGACCATAGCATTCAGGTTGTCAGTACTCAGTTATCAGTTTTTAGTACCCCAGTTTATAGAATACCTCAGAGCCATGTCATATGCTTAGTCTCACATTCAAAAATAATACAGACTTCATGAATCCATACTCAGATACCTTATTATACTCAGTTAGTCCTTATCTCCTATGCATAAAACTCAAAATTCTCAGCCCAGCTATTCAGACTAAGTATAGTTTAGATTTGCAAATCCAGTATTCAGCTATCAGTTATTTAGTTAATCAAATAAGTTAGTGTATTTATGCACTCATGTTCAGCTCAGTTCATGTATCATGTCTCAGTTTCAGATCCTAGTTATTCAGTCATGACTCAGTTCCTAGGTGTTTTGAACATCACCTCAATTTCCCTCAGTATCTCATCCAAGTCAGTATTCTTTGAGGGACATAGTGTCCCAATAGGGAAATACATCATACCCCCAAAAATTCATGACATAAACATGCTGCTCTATTTTCTTTTAATGAATCCAGTTTGGAGAAGGGGTGCTCATAAGTTAACCCTCAAACTCCAACTTCAGTCGTATGCCATGTTCTCAAGATTCAGTTCAAATCATGATATTCAATATATCTACCACGTCCCAGACTTAGTTATGTTCTCATGTTTCTGATCATGCATATGGAGTAATTAATCTCAAACTTATCGGTATTATCAGTTCAAGGTAACAGTTTTCCTTAAACTTACTCATTCTCATGTTCATATTTCAGTGCCAAACTTGGTATTCAGTTCCATGCTTAGTTTTCAGTTCAAACTTGATACCTTTACCATTGTATGTTCATGAGTAAGTTTAGTCATGAATTCACGCATCAGATATGTGTGATCAGCTCATTAGTACTTTCAGTCATGTATTCACGTATTATGTCAGTCATATAATCATGGATCATATATGCATGGATTTAGCATTTTAGTTGTGCATCAGATATGCATTCTCATTTTGAGAAAACTTACTTTATTAGAATCTTCAGTCTTATATTCATGAATCAGCTTCCCATGTATCGTATATGCATGTTCAGTATATTGTGCTCAACTTTCAGTCATGCCAGTCATGAACCCATGTTTCAGAAGTGTATGTCTTGTACTTCATCTTATCATCTCTCCCACCTCAGTTAATTTTCATTCGAGGATGAATGTTCCCAAGGGGGAGATATTGTAATACCCCGTATGTTTATAAGCTAGGAGACGAACCATTTTTCCTACCTATAAAACCTCCTATCCTGTGAGTAGCATTTTAGTTCATAACTTACAATGAGTATTCTATCTATAATATAGCTTATCATGAGTTAATGATGTTCATATGAGTCACTTAAGCTAATACAAGCTAAGAGTTTTTGAATCTATCAAGTTTTAGTGTTTGATTTTGCAAGGGTCATCGTTGAATGAGTATAACTCGATGTTAATGTGGTATTTTGGCTGATTTAGACCCACCAAATTTTAGATAATTGAATTAGCTTTCCAACGATACCAATTTCGTCTTAATCCAATACCCGAGCGAAAAGTTATGCCCATTTTTGTGAAAGACAGTAAGGATAGGCGATTGGTTAGGTGCCGCCCAACCAAACTTAGGCGATAGGTCAGGCGCCACCTAAGTCAGTTCCAATACCAAAAACATTCTGTTTTGAGTTATTTTAAGGGTAATTAAGTCTTTTAACACTCCTTACGCATCCCTAAACTTTATCCTATGAAATATATAGCTTCTAAACACATTATAACCCTATTAACATCTCAAAGCTCATCATCCAAGAGCACTATAGGAGAAAATCAACTAGGATTTCACAATCAATCTTGAAGATCAAATTTCAAGGAAATTCCTCCGTCAATCATCAAAAACCTCCCTTCCAACGTATGCGTAGTGTTCATCCACGGATTTCTTTCGTCCGTGGAGTTCAAGAATCAATCTTTAAAATATAAAAGTTTGGTTGATTGTGGTGATATGATCATACCCATGTTGATGCTTGTTTTTTTTGCTATATAATAGTATCGTGACTGTATATCTCATGAAAGTTATGTTTTTCGTTGAAAAACATGATCTTTAGATGGATTGATAGAATGCAAATATGAAATCCACCTATGCCTTAAAGAATGCTTGCAAGGTGTTCGATAAAATGCCTAATATGTTAGAACTTCATATTTACATGATTTCATGATATCTAAATAACAAGTTCATGTTAGTCATACACTCCAATATGAATTTCCATGCAAATTATGTGTTGTTATTGTTGTGGTATAAAGCATGTATGATAATGGAGATATGAATTATGTATGCGAATTATATCCATGCTTTTCCTACCATGTTTGAGATGTTGAATAAATACATGAAGTATAATATCCCCAA
>NC_061111.1:98370214-98370889 GCF_002878395.1 Capsicum annuum | reverse complement strand
ACAATAACAACACATAATTTGCATGGAAATTATGTGTTGTTATTGTTGTGGTATAAAGCATGTATGATAATGGAGATATGAATTATGTATGCGAATTATATCCATGCTTTTCCTACCATGTTTGAGATGTTGAATAAATACATGAAGTATAATATCCCCAAATCATTACAATATGAACTAAACGTTACATGTTGTCGTTCCCTTACGCTTGAATGGTTTCCATTTGATTGCTATGAATAGTATATGTTATTGGAATACTCATGAACTATTCTTATGAGATTATGGTATGTTTACTTGCAAATCCTACTTATGAACAAGATGTATGATAACCATGCAATCTACATGAAATTCCATGCTAAGGTTATGTGTTGCCAATATGATTATACAATGAACATGTTATTAAGATTGTGCAAGTACTTTCATGTGATATGAAATCCTTTTCATGCAATACATTGTTAATAACCATGCTTAGTATGAGATCCCTACTTATGATATTATAAATTATGGACTCTACTCTTATGATCAAGTCAGCCATGTGTGTCAGTTTCCTTCCATCGAGTCCTGGGGGAACTTGTACCCGAAAAATATAGCTGTGTACCTAGAGTCATGTCATGTTTTCACGATACTCTCAGTCAAGCCATGATCTATAGAATTCAGTCAGTCATGTGACTCAGA
>NC_061111.1:97939149-97995989 GCF_002878395.1 Capsicum annuum | reverse complement strand
ATATATATATATATATATTTATTATTATTAATTTGGCTATTTACTATGGTTTTAAATAATGACATTACTTTATCCTTATTCATGAGTACATGTTAGCGTTCACCCGCTAATCCGTCTTCAGATGATGTATTCCAACGCAATGCAGAATCAGCTATAGTACCCTTCCCACTCAGTGATCTTGGATTCGGGGACAACATTTGTGTCGGATTGAAGTAGTGAGCTTTCATACCCCGAAAGACTCCATTTCATGCTATGGATATCTTCTCATACTTTAGTTTATTTCTTGGACTTTGGTTTTGGCTATGGTCGGGGGGAATGTCTCGATCGTATATTCTTTGTTTTCGATCAGAGGCTTTGTGTGACTGCTATGGACATGGGTGGTGTCGATATTGGTGGCAGCGTTGGCATTGGTATTGGTATTGGGACTGTCACCGATTGGATATTTGATTGTTTTGTTAGTTATGGTTATGGATTCTATTATTGTCTTTGAGTATTAATTGTTTTATCTTGTCATATGTTTGGAATTCATCCGACATGGGGTACAGGGCAGTTATAGTTGGGTATTGGGGTGGTCTCCGATCCCGGTTAGACTTGAGGCACCCGACACGACTAGGCCTTGGTCGGGTCGTGTCATTGAGATCAAATTATGAAGGCGTCATGTGAAAGATAATAGTTGCATGCAAATCAAGAGATTGATAATTTAGACGACAAAGGAAAACATAACAAAAGCATGATTATGTGATTTGACCAGTTGATCTACATATGAAAATCTAATATAAAAGAAAGCATAAAAACTATTAGAGCACAAATCTCTCCCTAAACAAGACTCCTTAAAATATTATATTGTGGATACTAATGTGTTGTGGTATGAGAAAAGAAATCTTCAATTTATATAGGTCCAAAATTTTCCTCCAAGAAAGAGGTAAGTCAAATATGAAAGAGTTTTATATTTTTCTTTTAGAAAAAGTAAAAGTAATTATGGTATTGATTTAACTTTATATAATGACTTAATTTGTGAAATTTTGCTTTTGATGTGTTTTGAATTTGGTTCAATAGCGGGGTTGGTTCGGGTTAAAATCTTTCATATTTCGATCCTTCATTTGAAAATTTGTCAAAAAAGGTTTTGAAAATTAATTAATTAAAAATGATCTTTTTTGAAAATCTGATGTTGCCATTGATTCGCGACATTGAAAATAGTCTAGTAACATATATGATTCATTTTTGTGGGGTCCTGAACGAATCCCCAAGATTCATTCGGAGGATTCAGAACCATGCAAAATCAACAGTGTTAGCTAATATCTCGTGCAAGTAAGATCAATATCTCGTGCAAGTAAGATCCTTCTTCACGAAGGCGGGACTCTGACTGCGAACATAGAGAGGATATTCTCCTTCATCGCGAACGTGACAAGGCTATCGCAAAGACGATGGTCCTGGTTGTGGACCTTCATGAACGCGAAGCTTTGGTTGCGGACGCGAAGGCTAATTAGTTGGTCTGATCAAAGTTGACCCTCACGAACGCTAAAGGTTGACCGTGTTCACAAGGCACTGTTCACAAAACAGTATATTAGTCTCAATATCATGTTTTTACTCATTTTTTTGACCTCCAAGCTTCGAAAAAGGTCATTTTCATGGGTTTCTTCATCATGTTTTGTATGGGTAACCACTAAACTCATATTCCATTATTTTCCATTGATTACATCTTTGAAAATACCTTTTACTATTTATTTTGAAAATGAATTTTGAGGTTTTTACCGATAAAGCTTAAAAATAGTTTTTCTTTAATTTGGATCTCGTTTTTAACTCATTTCTGCGTGGGGTTTCTAACTATAGACTCCTATAACCTTGGGGAAGGTATTTGTAAAATAAAATCTCAACTTTATCCCTTTCATTTTTGAATTCATTTTTCAAACCTATTTTAGACCCGACTTAAATATTGAAAATATGGATATCATTAGCTTTCTTTTAATGCGTAAATGCTATATTTGAACGTTATAGTTGATTTCGAGTTCATTTGAAAAGGTAAAAATTCGTGTTAAAGCACTTTAGGCTTGAACTTCGTCGTTTTGAGGTAGACTATGACTTAACTTCTTTCAGATTGAGTTGGAAAGTTAATAAATAAGTAAAACCTGCTATGAGTTGGGAAAATAATTATGAGATTTATATTTTGAGATTATTATTATTGTTATGTGTTCGAGTGAGGACTTATATTCTTTGTTGTTGAATTGTGATATTTGATATTATGTGTTGCCCTTGTGGGGCTTTATTTGATATCATTGGCCTTATCTGTCTATTTTTATTCTAAATATAATGTCTATGCGGGAGCTTGAATTATTTGTGCATTTAACTATTTTTATTTTAGATATAATGCTTGTGCGGGGCTTGAATTGTTATTATAGGCCATGTTGAGCATTGATTATTTTTATAATGATTGAAATATCTGAGCTAAGGGTTGACATGATATTAATGATGTCTTACATGCATATTTATTTCGATGGTGTCTAATTAAAGTTGATAATCATGAATTTTGAACATATTGAGTTGATTTCTGGTCTCACTTATATATATGCATTGAATGAATTTAATATCTTCATACTGATTTGGTTGTGTGAATTACATTCTCTTTTCATACATATACATTCATAAGATATCGTTACCATTGGAGAACACTATTTTTGAAAAAAATGGAGACACTTTTATAAAATTTTCTTCCTGAACATGAGCCGAGGAAGGTGGATTGAGATTTGAGATATGAATTATAGTATATGGGTTGCGAACCCCCCCCCCCCCCCCACCCCACTGCTTCCCCTTCCACATGAGTCCTATATGAGGAATTGCAAGCTCGGTAGGTGTATACAGAAAGTCATACGATCTATCATCGTTACATTGCATTGTATATGCATCTTTATGATTTCCTTAGTTCCCATTAGCTTGTGTTTAGTTTTTGTGTACACTAATTGTATATTTGTGTTGTTGTTTATGTATATATTTATTAGAACTATTAGTGGAGATAGTGTTAGCTATCATTCGAGACTTTTCTGTTTGCAGGTGGCGTGCTCATAATTTTCTTTACTTATGTTATTTTCTATTTTGCTCAATTGGCCTATGATACCTTCTTAGGACAAGTGGGCCATACTCATTCCTACTATGCCCTTTCGGTGAAAATCCTAGTTCAAGTACTATATCGGCTGATCTTTGTACAGAGTTTATGAGTTTTTCGAGGTACCGATGTGCTCCAAAGTCGAGGGCTGATTCGGACCTCATCCATCTATAGTTGTCTTTATTTTTTTTTTCTAATATAGACTTTGTATTTCAAATTCGATTACATATTTAGATGCTCTTATACTTGTGACACCTGCTTTTGGAATGGTTATGTTTATTCAGACTTTCGCTTTTGTATGATATAGCTTGACTTTGTTCTATAAATCTCACCTTGATTTACGTATGTTGTTTGATTTTGATTTTTTCTTATTAGTTTTGGTGATCGACTTATTAAGATTTGACTGCGATAACTTTCATTATGACACCATTTTTGAGTTATGACACTTGAAAGAAAAATAAAACTCATATATGATTAAAAAAATCACGAAAAAATTCCAATACAACTCTCCCAACTCCACTTGAAAAAACACACGAAATGTTGTTGTTGTACAAGAAATAGAGTATAGAGTTGAAATTTATAGAATTCATACTTTGTTTAAAATGCTAGATTTATAATAAAATATTTAAATATAAAATAATTTTTTAATACAAATATAAATTATAAGCAAAAGCTATTTGATTTGCGCCGCTGCCGCAAATAGTATATTAGCTTTGCCCTTGCATTTTATTCAATATATTATTTTCTTTCAATTTATTTATTAGGTTTAGTTTGATTCAAATTTTAAGAAGGTAAACAAAAATTTTAAATTTGTGATCTTAAATAGATACAAAAATGTATGAAATATTTTTTAATCTTGTGATTTTAAACATAATATATGAAATCAAAAGGTTTCTCTCTCTATATATACACATACATACAATAGATATCGAAGGACCCGTATATGTTATTTTTTGTCTCAATTTATGTGACACAAATAAATTTAAATAATCAATTATACTTTTACTATGTTTTTAAATATTTTAAGTTGTTAGCTATTGTAATACTTTTTTGGCATTGTAATTTACTATTTTAAGTTGCTAACTATTGTAATTTATAATACTTTCCTTGTTCAAACTTTTGTGGCATTGATAGTCAATTATAGTTTTAAAATAATTTAAGTTTTTAATTATTGTGATTTATAATGTTTTTTCTTCTATTCCAATTTAAGTGACACATATAATTTCGACAGTCAACCAAATATCACGATTGAAGTAGTGAAACAAACATGTCTTAAATTACTCATAATAGCTTATTAGAAATGATATAGCAAAATAACTATAAAAAATAGTTGTGAAATTTTTTTTTAAGTAAGCCTCATATAAGATGCCAAGTTAATTTAAAACATCAATAGTTAATTTATTATTATTTTTATATATTTTAACTTTTATTAATTTTTTTTTTAATATTTAAATGACTTAAATAATTAATCAAGGGTGAAATGGTGAAATTACGGTTGAAGCAGCTGAAACAGACATGTCATAAATGTCCATTTTATTTATTTATTAAATATTATTAATTTTCTAATACGCAAGTGACATATAATAATTAATTAGGGATGATATAGTAAAAGCACGGAGCAAGCAGACACGTCGATGAAGAGGTGCCTTCTTTACCGCACTTTTATATAGTACTAACAATATATATTATTTTTTTGTCTCAATTTATGTGACACAAGTAAAATTTAGACAATCCATTATATTTTTTTATATGTTTTTAGATATTTTAAGTTGTTAGCTAGTGTAATTTATAATACTTTTTTAGCATTGTAATTTACTATTTTAAGTTGTTAGCTATTGTAATTTATAATACTCTCTTTGTCCAAATTTTTGTGGTATTCATAGTCAATTATATTTTAAAAATAATTTAAGTTTTTAATTATTGTAATTTATAATACTTTTTCTTCTATTCCAATTTAAATTAAATGACACATAATTTCAATAATCCACTGAATATCACGATTGAAGTAGCAAAACAAACATGTCTTAAATAACTCATAATAACTTATTAGAAGTGATATAGCAAAATTACTAAAAAAATTAGTTGTGAAAAAAATTAAGTGGGCCTCATATAAGATGTCAAGTTAATTTAAAACATCAATAGTTAATTATCATTTTTTGGCTATTTTATTTTTTTTATTAAATATTATTAATTTTTAATACTTAAATGACTTAAATAATTAATTAGGGGTGAAATAGTAAAATAACGGTTGAAGTAGAAGCAAACATGTCATAAATGTCTATTTTATTTTTTTATTAGATATTATTAATTTTCTAATATATAAATGATATTTAATAATTAATTAGGGGTGATATAGTAAAATCACGAGGAAGCAAACATGACGACCTTCTCCTGCTTCCTTCACACTTCGAATATATGCCATGTGTGTTGAGGTTTTTATTATATTCCATGTTTGTATATTGATATCTAGAACTTGCCTGATGTGTTTGCAAAACGAAATAAAGAATGTTGAGTTAGGACAATATATAGGCAATTTTTTGACAACCTTTTTTATACCTACTTTATCTACTCTTTCTGCATGGCCTTAGTTAGCCTTACTGAGCCTTTAGCCTATTTTTTGATAACCTCATATGTAGCTTATTTCTTTTCTTTCAATTGACCGTAATTTAATTCAAAACCCCTAAGTGTCTGTGCATGTTATTTTTTTATCTCAATTTATGTGACACGAATAAAATTTAGATAATCGATTATATTTTTAATATGTTTTTAGATATTTTAAACTGTTAGCTATTATAATTTATAATATTTTTTCGGCATTACAATCTATTATTATCTATTATTTTAAGTTGGTAGCTATTATAGTTTATAATACTCTCCTTGTCCAAACTTTTGTGGCATTGATAGTCAATTGTAGTTTTAAAATAATTTAAGTTTTTAATTATTGTGATTTATAATACTTTTTCTTCTATTTCAATTTAAGTGATACATAATTTTTGCAGTCAACCAAATATCACGATTGAAGTTGCGAAACAAACATATCTTAAATTATTTATAATAACTTATTAGAAGTGATATAACAAAATTAGTATAAAACTAATTATGAAAAAAAAATTAAGTGAGCCTTATATAAGATGTCAAGTTAATTTAAAACATCAATAGTTAATTTGTCATTTTTATCTATTTTTTATTTTTATTAAATATTATTAATTTTTTAATACTTAAATGACTTAAATAATTAATTAAGGGTGAAATAGTAAAATTACGATTGAAGCAGCTGAAACAAACATGTCATAAATGTGTATTTTATTTTTTTATTAAATATTATTAATTTTCTAATACGTAAATGACATATAATGATTAATTAGGGGTGATATAGCAAAATTATGAGGTAAGAAGATACGCTGACGAAGAGGTGCTTGTTTTATCGCACTTCTATACAGTACTAACAGTATATGTTATTATTTGGTCTCAATTTATGTGACACGAGTAAAATTTAGATAATCAATTATATTTTTAATATCTTATTAGATATTTTAAGTTGTTAGTTAGTATAATTTATAATACTTTTTTGACATTATAATTTACTATTTTAAGCTATTGGCTATTGTAAATTATATTACTCTCCTTGCTCAAATTTTTGTGACACTCATAGTCAATTATATTTTTAAAATAATTTAAGTTTTTAATTATTATGATTTATAATTTTTTTTATTCCAATTTAAGTGACATATAATTTCGACAGTCACTGGGTATGCTGTTGTTGTATATAATTTCGACAGTCGACCAAATATCACGATTGAAGTAGCAAAACAAACATGTCTTAAATAACTCATAATAACTTATTAGAAATGATATAGCAAAATTACTATAAAAATTAGTTGTGAAAAAAATTTAATTGGGTTTCATATAAGATGTCAAGTTAAATTAAAACATCAATAGTTGATTTATTATTTTTTTATCTATTTTAATTTTTTTATTAAATAATATTAATTTTTAATACTTAAATGACTTAACTAATTAATTAGGATGAAAGAGTAAAATTATGGTTGAAGCGGAAGCAAATTAAACATGTCATAGATATCTATTTTATATTTTTATTAGATATTATTAATTTTTAATATATAAATAATATATAATAATTAATTAAAGATGATATAGTAAAATCACGAAGAAAGCAGACATGATGGCTTTCACCTGCTTCCTTCACTCATCTATGTATTAGAATATATATATATATATATATATATATATCTTTAAACGACTATAAATAAAATAAGGCAAATAAATCGAAACGAAAAACGTACTACCACTTTTTTACATTTATTATTGGATTACAAAAAAATATTTCTTTTTTAGAAAAACCTTATACTTTCTGTTTTATCTTAATAAAAAATCTTTATAATACAAGAATATTATTACATATTTTAAGATCATAGTTTAAAAATTAGAAAAAATGAAATAACAACACAACTCAACTCTGGTTAAACATAATCTTCGAAGAAATACAAATAAAATAATTTTGGTTTTTTTTTTTTTTTTGGTAAATAAACAAAGTTTTATTTCACCAAAGCCAATATTTACAAAGCCAAACAGGTATAGACCCCCTGTTTCTCAAAATTTTAAACAAACTATAGCACACTAGTTCCAGGAACCTATGTTGCTCGGACTCGGCTATTTTGTCGTCGAACTCGTCTCGACACGAGACTGAGGTGGGGACGGGTGCTTCCGCCGTCTTCGATTCGGTCAACTGATTTCAGAGACATTGACCGAAATAAAGAAGAAATTTAACTGAAAACATTGAATAATTAACCGGAAACTTACCTTAAAAAATCCCGACCAACGACCACTGGAATAGAGACGGCGTTGTCGATGTGCCGTTGATACGCCCAAATTACAACTCTCGTTAGAAAGCGTAAGCGATCGCTGTCAATTATAGAACCCAACTAGGTTGGTTGTCAAATCCCACAGGAAATACTGTGCTCACTAGGTATTGTAATCGTTACTGGACTGTTGATCAGAAGTTCCTGAATAAGGGGGGTTTTGATTTGTAACTTATAAAGTAATTAATTGTAACAAGAGTATTCCAACGAATGATTCTCTTTGCAACTAGTAATTTAATGAGTTAAACAAACCAGGGCTATGGTTACCAAAATGCTAGCACAACTAGGGTTGTGAATCACTTAAGAGTTCCAATTAGCAAATTCAATTGCAAGAAGGGTTGAATCCTATTCTTTATCCCTTAGTTTCTCAACCTAAGTGGATAGATTATCCTTTAATTCTCTCAAACTCGAAGGATACATTGTTCTTTCAACCATTTTCTCATGTAAGCTAATCCTGTTAGGGCATTTGCCATTAATCCAAAGGTTAAAGCCCTTAGAATTCATGTAAACACTTCCTTTTTCCCAACAAACACTTTCCTTTCAGACAAGTGATGCTCTTGGGCTCACTTTTCAAGTTTGCAACCAAGAAAAACCATTAAATTAAAGAAAGGTTTATACAATATCAGTTATTCATGGAACTCAATTTGATTCACAATCAATAGATGCTTTTCACATTAAGGATCCCATAACCCTAGTTATAGGAACTTGGCCATAAAATTCCATAAAAGAAGAAGAAATAATTCTTGTATTATTCATAAATAGATTTAGAATTCACTTACAAAAATCTCAAGAATCAGTTCTTGAATCTTCAATAAAGAATTGAATGATTAACTTCCCCAAAGATATGCTTCAATCCCCAAAGTACTAGGTTACATATATTTTCTATAGATGAAAAACTTGTAAAAGAAAAAAAAGCTCCTCCACTAACCCTAAAATTTAGTATTTATATGTTCCCAGGTAAAAAGGAATTTAAAATTTAAAATCAGAAAAACTGCGTCCAAGTCAACGGCCAAAGTGGTGGTCCGTCGAAAGTCTGACGGTCCACCATTTGGTTCGTCACTGAGTCCTTCAGAAGACTGGTTTCTGGATAAAGCCTGACGGTCCAACTGGTGGTCTGTCGAAAGTCTGACGGTACACCATTTGGTCCGTCACTGAGTCCTTCAGAAGAGTGGTTTCTGGATAAAGCCTGACGGTACACCTGGTGGTCCGTCGCAAGACTGATGGTCCACCATTTTGACCGTTAAATTCCTTTTCTGCTACTTTTTCCAAGTTTCTTCTATGGTTCACTCCTTTCCCTGAAACACTAACAAAAACTCATTAAATACCACTTTGGTTGCTTGAAAACATACAATTTTCCCAAGAAGATGACGCTAAATGTTCCGTAAAAAATTGAAACATCAGCCGTCACCAGAAATCATCGTCGACATCGCCAAAAATCATCATCAACGTCGCCGAAAATCATTGGCTCAGACGTTGTACCACCTCAGGGTACCAGAAATCATCGTCGTACTCTATCATCGGCGTAGTCGTGTTTACACAGTGACAGGTTATTTTTTTCCAAGTCAGTTTGGTTTTGAAACTTTTGTCTTTTCTTTTTATTATTTTTAATTAATAATTAGTTCCTTTACTATTAATAATTAATTAATAATAATCTATTGCCAGCACTGTTTGTCGGTGAGTATATTATACTTTGACAGTATTAAATTTAACTTCTTAATTATATTTATTTTTTATTTTTAGTAAATAAACGTGAGTTATAATTTTGGAAAAAGTTTTTAATACAAATACTATTCCTAATTGAAAAGTAAAATCAGAAGACAAAAATAACTAAAAATAGCAAATTAACTAAAAAATTTTAGAATATCTTTATAACTCTATATTTATAATATTTAATTTTTTTTTTGCCGAATCCCCTCACCCGTATCCACACTCGGATTCGCACCCCCGAATCTTAAATTTATATTTTGACGAATCCGACTCTCGAATTCGCACCCGTCTCGGATACCCGCACCCGAGTCCGAGCAACTTAGCCAGGAACTGCATTCATGGGTTCAAAATTAGTGAGCAACTATCCCATCAATATTAAGGCATCAACTAAAAAAATACAGGAACATGATCTTCAACACCTAAACCACTATATCAGGGCCATGCCTGCAGTTGCTTTAGCATCGGACCCCACTTCTGATATGTTTGACCTTGGATGTGCATATGGATGGCTATTTCTCTGCATACACCATCTTCTTGATACCTTCCATGCCGGAATCTGATGAGGTTTCTTTCTCTCTAGATGGTGTTAACCATCACAGCAAATACACAACAAATCAGAGCACCTCTAGCTGATTTTCCTTTCGAATATTTTGCAACCCATTCCACTTCTGATATCTAGCTTCCAACTGTTCTTTGAACACCCAGCTATTTTATCAATCTTATCCACAATCTTCTAGTAATATGACAATCCAAGAACAAATGGTTATGAGTTTCATCATCATTTCCACAGAACACGCACACTGGTGGGACTTCAAACCCAAATCTGGCCAACCTTTTAATGGTAAACAGTCTATCTAATAAAGCTAACCACAAAATGAATTTATGTCTGGGATGTACACAGTGATTCAAGATGATACCTTTCCATGGGACTTTTGGGAGTTGGGGCAATAGTGTATCATACAACTTTTTGATATGGAATTTTGAGCCTTTCACACATGAATTTAATCGAGCCAGCAACTGCCCTTGTAGTCTTGGAGCTGTTATAACATGATGTCTTGTATTTATGATCTTTCTGATTGACCAGGTGGCATTTCTTGGACTCTCACATATCTCCACGGTGTCATTTTTCAAATAATAGGCATGGACCCATTTGATCCATAGGCAGTCCTTATCAACAAGGGACCAAAGTTGCTTTGTGATTGCAGTTATTCCATAGGTAAAGGTTTAGGACATTTAGGCCACCCAACCGACTGTGGAAGGCAGAGTTTGTCCCAAGCAACCAAAGCTTTCTTTGAGTTCAAAACAGCACCAGTCCATAGAAACACTCTACATAATCCACTAATCAGTTTCATAATCTTTTTTGGCATAAGGAAAATATGTACCCAGTAGGTCTGAATACCAACAACCACAGTTTTAATCAGCTGGAGTCTACCTGCATAGGATAGAAATTTAGCACTCCAGCATCTCATTCTCTCAACTATCTTATCTACCAGTGGTAGGCATTGGTCTATTTTGAGCTTCTTTGAGGATAAAGGAACACCAAGGTACTCGAAAGGCAACCCTCCCCCATTGTAGCCGAGATAATCCAGTAATTGCTGTTTTACCAGTGGCTTAGCGCTAGAAAAATAAATAGAATTCTTATCAATGTTTACTTACAGTCCTGATGCCTTAGAAATTTTTTGGAATGCCTCCTGGAGTAATCTGACCGATTGGAGATCAGCTTTACAGAATAGTAACAAGTCATCAGCAAAACATAAATATTTGACTCCCAGTTTTTTATACCTATGATGGTACTGAAAGCTTTGGTGTCCATCCAGATTATTTAGTTCTCTATTCAAGTATTCCATGGCTATTACGAAAAGGTAAGGTGACATAGGGTCAGCTTGCCTTATACCTTTCTTTCCCTGAAAAGGTTTGGTGAGCCCACCATTTATAACTAGTGAATAGGATACTGAACATACACATTCCATGACCCAAGCAATAAACTTTCCGGGAAATCCCAACTCAGCTAATACACTCTTGAGAAAGTACCACTCAATAGAGTTATATGCTTTCCTTAAGTCAACTTTCAATACAAACTAGTCCCTTCCTTGTATACCACTTGAATAATTCATGGCTAAAAAGTATGTTATCAATGATGCTTCTCCCTTCAATGAATGCTGACGAGAGGATCCTATGATGGTACCAATAGCCTGTTTGATTCTATTTGTTAAGATCTTAGTGATCAACATGTAAAAGGTATTGCAATAGGATATGGGTCTGTAATCTTTTACCATGGTAGGATTAGCACATTTTGGGACCAAAGTGACTGCAGTGCAACTAAATGATTTCAAAATTTTTTCTCATTGAGGACATCTTTCTTGACTATACTCCATTGGCTAGTGAAAACTCTACCGGGAATCCATTTATCCCTGGAGCTTTGTCTATTGGCATACTTTTTAGAGCACTCAATATCTCATGTTCAGTGATATCCCTGATAAGTTCCAATTTCTGTTGGTGAGGCAAGCATGGACTACTTTGAATCACCACAGAGTTTGGACATGGAAGCTCAGTTGCTGATGTACCCATAAGGCTAGAAAAGTATCCAATAAACACATTTTCAATAAAACAGGGGTTTATAATTTTTGTACCTGTGTTATCATATATAGAAGAGATGGAACTTCTGTTAGCCCTGATCTTACATTGAGCGTGGAAGTATCTGGAATTCGCATCTCCACATTTAATCCAAATTGCCTTAGATTTTTTCCTTAACACCTTCTCCTCCACTAGAGTCCACTGAGAAAGATCCTGCAGTAGTTGCTTTTCCTCATTGATCAAAACCTGATTCATGGGATCTACAACAATCTTGCTCTAAGTTATATCTATCCTCTCTTTGGTATATTGGATTTTCTGAGCATAGGAGGCAAGGTGAGAATTCAGTCCCTGCAACTCAGATTTTAGAGCTTTTAATTTGTTACTCAACTTGTAAATGTTTGTCCCTGAAATAGTCCTCTACCATGTGGATGCTACAATCTCAGGAAATTCCTGGTGTTCTATCACAGTATTATAAATCTTAAAAGGTTTTGGTCTAGATAATTGCTGAGTAGTGTGGTGGATGAGAATAAGGGAATGATTAGAGACCCCTGGATTGAGAAAATCAAACTCAATAGACCCATAACTCTGCAACCAATGATAGTTCCTAAATGCCCAGTCAATCGTTGAATACACCCTATGTTCTTGCCGCTGTTTGTTACAAAAGGTATAATAGCACCCTTTTGCCTTCGGGGAGGTTAGAAGCAGATGATCCATACAATCCCTGAAGTCCTGTATTTCATTTTGTTATCAGATGACATTATAGCATTAAAATCTCCACTCAGCAACCAAGGTTCCTGAATAGAGCTTCCTAACATTTTAAGGTTATTCGACAGCTCCACCATTTCCTGCACACTATTCTTTGCATAGAAAATAGTAACATATGCAGAGAAAGTGTCACTATCAACATTTATATAGCAGTGGATAAATTGCTCCTTTACCATAATTATAGATACTTTCACATATGTCTGCCATATTAGCCAAATTCTTCCATTCGAAGCCATGGGATAGTTACAACACTTACTCCAGCTTGGTACTATCTTCTGCAGGATATTTAATGCTTTGTTTTCCTTTACTCTGGTTTCCAAACACCCAAAAACCTCAATCTTATGCTTTTTCAGAAAGAGCTTAATCTCTTCCTGTTTCAGGGGCTGGTTTAAGCCCCTGATGTTCCAAGTGGATATGATCATATATTAGGGGCTTCCCCAGGCTTTCCTGGAGATTCCTCTTCAGCTGATACATGTAGCAGGGGGCCAAACTTGTTGGAGCTACCCATACTAGTACTAGCCTGTTCATTTTTTCTAACCATACCAGTCACTCCATGAGAATCCTTTGCCATGTCACTTGCAAAAATGTCCTTTGGGTAGAGAGTAGGTGGTTTAGCTGGACCAGCAGCATCTTTTTCTTCATCTCTACTCTGCCATTGCTGCTTTTGGGGCCTTCTTTTCCTTCTATTTTTCTTTGGCACCTCTTTAAACCCCTCCCTTTTTGTACTGCATTCTCCTATTTTGTTCTACAAGTCTATGAGTTGTGACCAAATTTTAGACAGTGTCCACAATATTTTGGTTTCCACTCATACTCTACAGGTTGCTGAAACACACCAGTAGGGGTGACCATCTCAATGGTATCGATAAGAGGCTGAGCTATGTCGGTTTCCACCAAAACCCTTGCATAAGAGATTCGTTCCATATTGGCAATGAATTGGTCAGTATGTTTGGGCTTTCCTAAGGCACTAGCAAGCTTACTAAGAACTTCACTTGACCAGTAGCCAACTGGGAGTCCTGGGAAGGTAACCCACAAAGGAATGGTGGTTATACAGTTCGGATTGAACTCAAAAACTATATCCCATGCCTGAACAATAAACGGTTAGTTGTGGAAAGTGTACGATTCTCCTATTAACACCTGTCACACTCTTCAGTTGTATTTAATCTAAAAATAAAGTACCCATTGTCATGGCTTAGCACTTGAGGCTTGGTAGCACAGTTCCAAGCATGTGTAGTGTATGCCTCAATCGATTTCAGGTAAAGGGTATCTCCAATCACGAACCCAATTAGAGCAAACTTCCAATACTCCACTTGACTACGAATATCTTCCTCAAAAATACTCACAGAGATTTTTCCTTGTTTTGTGGTTGGCGGAATATAAGATGGGGGTTTACCTTTATGAGCAACTCGATTCTCACCGTACTCCATTTTCACTGTGGGAGTGGCTTTGGTAGAATTCTTTGTCTCAGAGAATTATAGTCGTCGATTTACCATTGGACCCATTGAATCACCATAATTCCTCAAGTGCAGGGATCTCGGGGAATCCGAATTTGTCTATGTATCTTCACCCTCCTCTTCAGGGATGGATTGAAATTTAGGGGAAAGAAAGTTTTCGAACGTAATCGATGGAAGGTTGCAGCTGATACCCTCTTGTGGAGTAACAAGCTTTGCCAGCGAACCAGCGTAATTTTCCGACCGGGTTATGATTTTTTCAATAGTGGTGTCCTTTTGCATTCAATAAGGATCTTGCAAAAAGTTTCACAGATTCTCTCCACGAATACTATGGTAGGAAAAAAAAGTAGTTATGATATATATACTAAAAATAGTGGTGGTATTCTATACTATAAATTACAATGATTATAATTGAAATTAAAATAAGCAAAAAATAAATAAGTAATATTCAGGGTGAGGCACGAATATTTTGCTCTCTTTAAGGAGATTCAAGCTCCCTATGCTATAATCTGTTATGACGGATAGAGGTAAATACAAAAAAAAGTAAAGAACACCAAATTTAACGTGGAAAACCCTTCAAGTTGAAGGTAACAACTACGGGGTCAGAGAAATTCAAATTGCTCCACTATAACAATAAGAGGAGTTAAAAATATTCTCTAAATGGCCACACTACAAGAGCCAAACATGAAAAAACAATAGCTACACCAACAAAAGTAAATCAAGAGAAACCACCTGAAATATAGCTACTATTCGAGACTCAAAATTGGATGCTGCGAATCTCCAAATTTGATTTTCACAGTTCAAATCAAACAGCAAGATATTAAAAACATCCAGTAAAAATTTTAGCTCGATGCAATGGTGAACAAGGTGAAAAACACGATCTGAAGTTGGCTGGTCGGAGAAAAAAACTGCAACAACTAAACTCTCTTTCTCTCTTTTCTCTTTGGTGAAAGTTCTCTCACTAACCTTTCGTATGTGATAATGTCTTTGAAGGACAAATACCAATAAACGTGAATAATTCTCTCTCAAGTAGTCTTATTTATAAATAATGGGTGGTGTTTTTTCCTAAAGCTAAACCAACTCCAAATAGGAATAAAAATTCGAATTCTTTTTCAAATAGGATTGGAAACCAAAAGAAAATAGGATTAGGCCATGAGCCTTTGACTGGAACATGGGCAACTGCCAATATAATCTACATCAGTTCCGCAGTATCACTTTTGACTTATCTCTTCCAGGAGACAACAGTTCATCATGATGTACAACTCAAGCAACACCAGATTAGTCGAAGAACTTAAAAATCCACCACAAAAATACCTTCTTTCAATATATAATCACTCTCTTTATATAGTGAATATAGTTAAAAACTTGAAATATTTTTTTTGTCTTAACTCTCTCTTTTACCAATATAATTAATCTCTTTTGTATAATGAATATAGTTAGAGACTTAAAATATTTTTTTTTGGTCTTAGCTCTTGCTTTCACTAATATAGTTACTCTCTTTTATGCACTCTATATTTTCTTATATTTGAAAAATATGCAAGAATATCACTATTTGTAAATGATGAATCTTCCTTGCAATAAATAGGAAGAAGTAGTGAAAAGATAATTGAGATAGAGGTTACTAGAATTATAAGTCACTAATAGCACTAATAGCCATGAGACAAAACAAGAACAACATACCCAGTGTATTCCCACAAAATGTGTTTTGGGGATAGCAAAGTGTACTCAGTTCATACCACTACCTCAGAAGAATTAGAGAGGTTGTTTTCTATAGACCCCCGGCTCATGATAGATAACAGCATAACAAACAAAAGATATAAAAGCGCACAACAAAGTGGTATAACACACTACTAGATGATAAAGTAAACAAGAAACCCACAAGGTTCTACGATAAACTATCTATTCAAAATAATATACATCACCAAAGCACCACGAACTTCACAATCGCACTCCTATCCACTAACCCTCTACCCTAATCCGAGTCCTTCATACCTTTCTATCAAGGGTCATGTCCTATGTAAGATGTAACTGCTCTATATCATGTCTAATCACCTCCCTCCAATATTTCTTTGACCTAACTTTATTCCGCCTAAAATCATCCATAGCAAGCCTCTCACACCTCTATACTGGAGCATCCATGCATCTCCTTATCACATGTTCGAACCAACACAATCTCACTTTCCGCATCTTGTCCTTCTGAAGTCACTCTCTGTAACGATTTGAATTTTGATGAAAATATGTATTTCTGTGTGATTTGATCATTTTATCCCTCTTAATGGTTGTGTTGTGGTATTTGGGATATGAAAATGATTGGAATAGTTTCCGATGCATTTTGGTGTCATTTATGTGATATCGTGATTTTTGGTGGCTTCAAGAGCATTATAGTTAACTTCAGTCAACATTTTTTTATCTGTGTGACGAATGACAGAACGAATTCTACCAGCAGATTCAGAATATTAATTTTAGGGTGATAACATGGCTGGTGTGGTTTTATGACTTTTAAATCTAATTTCAACCCTCGGTTCAGAAAGTTATGATTTTGGATTTCGGAGATCAACTTTGTAAAAATGATTTTTTTTGAAAATTTGATATCTCCACTGAGAATGTAGTGTCGAATTTGGTAGGGTAGCATAGTTCATTTCCATTCATGGAATTTTGGATAAATTTCGAAGTGCCTGCAGAGACTTGGAATGAACTAGCTGGTGCACCCACGATCGTGATGCTCCTGTAGCGATCACGATTGGGGCCTGCATACACACGTTGTAATCGCGACACTTAATTGGCGATCGTGATACCCTTGTCAGCCAGGTACCATGATCGCGACAGCTTATCCGCGATCGCGATACCTAGGTATATAATACCTGGTTTTTGCCATTTTTCACTATTTTGAGACTTGGAGCTTAGGGTTTCATGATTTTGAGCAACTTTCACCACTTCTAAGCTTGGGTAAGCTCCATGACACCTATTTCAATTAATTCCTTCAATCTTTATCATCTATTTCTTGTTTTAAACATGGATTAAGTATGGAAGTTGGAGATTTTGGCCTATAAGGCCTAAACAATTGTATTTCTCCAATTTAAACCCCAATTGCTACCTTTTTTCACTTGGGTGAGTTTTTAATCCTATAATTATCAGTTTTCTCTCAATTTCATCTTCAAAACAACTTCAACTTTTGTTTTTTAAATGGATTTCAGAGATTTTATCGGTATAGTTTAAAATGGATTTTCTTCAATTTGAACCTCGTTTTAAACTCATTTTTATTTAGTTTTCAGCTGTAGACTCCTAAAAATATGGGAAACATATTTTTGAAATAAAGTTACAATTTTGCACTTTTTTTAAAAAAATTATATTCCGTGGGTCCATTTTGATCCCGACTTGAAAATAGGTAATATGAGTATCGTTTACTTTCTTTTGATGTTTAGATTCTATCTTCCTATATTTGAGTTGATTTTGATTCCATTCATAAGGAGTAAGGTTTTAGGATTAAAGTGTTGCGAACTGGTTTTCGACCTTCAAGATAGGTTATGACTTAACTTCTTTTAGACTGGGTTAGGTAGTTAATTTTGATACAAAAGCATGTTAAGGGTCTTGGAACTAATCATGAAAAATGGCTATCTTATTGTGTTGTGCTTGTGTGGGGGCCTATATGTGATGTATTTGGTGGTTTTAAGTTATTAATTATTATGTGTGACTGTGTGGGGTCCTTGTGATGTTTATAGACTATATGCATGAAAATAATGGTATCTTGTTGGATGAAAAGTCTATTGTGGTATCAATTATGTATGTTGATATGTTCATACTCTATTGGCATATGAATCATGTTGTTTTTCATAGATGGTTGGATATATTAAGTGGATGTATGGGCTCACATATTGGTATATTGATGGGTTATTGGATATTCTCATGGTTGGTTGGTTGTGAACATTGCATCATCATTCTCATGGCATCACATGCATTACTTCACTTGTTTGTCGTATGTTTTATATACTTATTATTGTTGTATGTTGTACTTTATTGGTGTCTTATGTCATGTATGTACTCTGGAAGCACTGAAAAAACTGAAAACACTGAAATTGTTGGAAACACAGGGAAATTTTGGATTCACCGGGAACATCGAATTTTATGGACCTTCTCTAAGGGATGTGCCGGAGATGAGTCATGAATATTGAGTTGTATATGGGTTGGCGAACCCCCCATGGGTCCTACGTCTTGAAGCTTTTGCTTCGTAGGTGTATACGGAGACTGTGTGACAGTCTCAGAGGCTATGCGACGATTTCGAAGGTTGTGCGACAACATCGTGCATTACATCATCATCATTCTTATTGTATTTAATTTATTATGTTTGTGATGTTATTGTGTATTCTGTTTGACTTGTTACCTATCCATTGTTCTATCCTCCCTTACTTTACTTAATGCTCTTATATATATTGTTTTCTTCTTTTCTTTGCTTATATGTGGTTTGTATGTATACTTGTATTCTTTTCTAGTGTTTTGCTGTGTTATACATGGATATTATAGAACTATTAGTGCAAGCGGTGTGGGCTACCGTTGTGGGATATTTTCTGATTATAGGTGGCGTGCCTTTAGTGTGTATTTTTGTATGCCTTATTATCTACTTTGCTCAGTTGTCCTATGATACCTACTGAGTACAAGTGGACCGTACTCACACCTACTACATTTTTTCGATGTTGGTCCTAGTTTGAGTGCGCCACACGGTGATTGATTTGGCCGCCTTCAGAGTTATTCAAGGTAGCAGTTGGATTTTTATGTGTCTAGAGTCCACTTCTATCTTCTTGTATTAGACTATGTCTTTACTAGTACTCAGAGATAGAGATTGTTCCTATTGAATTTTCTGGTGTATTTGATTCATGGGTTGTATTAGTAGTTCTTACGCTGTGACACCGGGTTTTAGGGAGTTTGGCATATTATCCTTGAGTTTATACTTTCCGCTATTGCTATATTAATATAGTTCAGCATCGTTCTAGGAGCCTATCTTTGGGTTTGGATTGTTATTACCCTTTTTGTATCAGTCTGTGTGATAGATTTACTTATTAAAGCTTCGCCGCCATAAGTGCCATCATGACCCTTCGATTTTGGGTCATGGTAAATTAGTATCAGAGCAGCCAGATTCATTGGTCTCAATGGTGTAAGAATGAGATATTTAATAGAGTCTTGCAAATTGGTACGTAGACGTCCGTATCTATCTTCGAGGGGCTATAAGATGTATTTAGAAAATTTTTCTCGTTTTGTTTCTTATCATGCAGATTTCTTTTATACTTTATGTTCTAACTCATACTCCCCCCGTTTCAGAATAAGTGAATTATTGGGGTATTTATTGGTGTTTCAAAATAAGTGAATCATTGAATTTTTATCCAAATTTACCTTATGATTTGACAACCAATTAACTTTTGAAAAGGTATTACAAGGTCAACTTTTTCTTTTTTGGGGTAAAAATAGAAAGTTGTGTTAAATTTATGTCTTTAATGTTTATTCCTTAATTTGTGTGCCAAAATCCAATAATTCATTTATTATACAACGGAGGGAGTATTTCATTATTTTTGGCGCAGATGGTGATGACTAAATCTCATAAGGTTGGAAATACAGAGCCCTCATCCAAGGATAGAGCCAGTCTAAAGGGCTAGTTGAGAGTCGCGAAAAGACTCAAAGCAGTGGACGGGCACATAGGTTTGTCTCATCTAGGATTAGTGCTAGGTAGCTTTCCCTAGAGCCTCGTGTTGAGCATGTTAGAGGTTTGGGTCCTACTTCAATTCCACGGAGTTCTTCTACCCAGCGCTAGAGGGGTTGGTGGTTCACTAGTTGACCTATTTAGATGGTGCTCCTTTGAGTGTGCTTGGTGTTTTTCTAGTCCCGAGAGTGGATCCTCCAGGTGCACTTGCTTCTACTTTTGGTACTACTCAGACCTCAAGTGTTACTCCTCTTTCAGCGTCGACATCTGAGTATGGTATTCTGAGGTTGGGAGTTCAACCTTCATTTATGTTACCTCTCTAGATGGGATCTCAACCCACCAAATTCACCACGTATCCTTTTGTTGCGAGTACAGTTATGTTTTCTGAGGACTAGAAGAGGTTTGGGAGATTTACTCATTTGGGTCCTCCTAGATTCAGTGGTATTGTGGGTGAGGATGCCTACGAGTTTTTGATTGATTATCAGGAGAAGTTGCTTAATTTGTCGCTTGAGTTGCATGGGATTGCTTATACTACTTATCAGTTAAGAGATGTTGCTAGAGATTGGTGGAGATTGTTAATTAGTTCCAGACCTCTTGATTCTCTCGAGATTACTTGGGATCAATTTTTCGATGCTTTTTTAGAGAGATTTGTGCCTTATAGTCTGAGGGATAGAATGATAGATGAGCTTTATTGCTTGGATCAGGGCTTCATGATTGTTGCAAAGTATGAGGCACGCTTCCATGTCTTATCTAGATATTCTTATGCCAGCATTTCCACCGAGTTTGAGATGATTTGAAAGTTCGTAAAGGAATTAGATATCTCACTTCAGTTGGTTACGTGTTAGATGGTTGTATTTAGAGCATCTTTTTAGAGTATAGTTAATCATGCTAAGATGACTGAGGGTATTCTTCGAGCATCTCAGGGAGGTGCCAAGAAGGTGCGTCATTTTGGTGAGCTCAAAGGCCATACTTCTTGAGGTAGAGATTTTAGAGGTTATCGTGGGTATCATGGTAGGCCAGTGCAGGTAGCCTTGCAACATTTGGGTAGTGGGTCTTTTGGTCCAATAGTTCAGGGTGGCCGTACGGGCTTAGTCATACCTTCTCCTATTGAGTTGAGCCATAGAGGTAGCTTTATGTGTGATGAGATTGACCATTTGGCCAAGGACTGTCCTCGTCGTGTGAGTAGAGCTACTTTTATTTCAGCTGTGAGAGGTAGAGGGTTCTACCAGGGGTGCAAGAGATGGAGGTAGTGGAGCCCGTGATAGTGGTCACAGGGCTACTTATCCAGTTGCGGATCATGGATAGTGCTATGTTATAATCGCTCGACCAGAGGTAGAGGCTTCTACTGTTGTGATCATAGGTATTATCCCCAATTATTTCAGATATGTATCTGTGTTATTTGATCCGGGAATGACTTTCTACTATATGTGCATATTTTGCTTTGAGTTTTGATTCTATTAGTGAGACTCTTTCTATGCCTATTCATGTATCTACCCAGTAGGAGATTCTTTAGTGGTGGATTGAGTGTATCAATCTTGTATTATGACTTTTTTTGGGCGTGAGACTTAGGTAGATTTGCTTGTATTAGGTATGGTTGATTTCGGTGTCATCTTGGGTATTGATTGGTTGGATCCTTATCATGCTGTCTTAGATGGTTATGATAAGATCGTGACTCTAGCTTCGTCGGGTGTGCCAAAGATAGATTAGAAGGGTATGTTTCATTCAGGTCCTAAGAGGATTATATCTTATATTTAGGCTCGTCTATTGTTGAGAGGGGATTTTGTCGTACTTGGCTCATATTTGTGATACTAGTGTTGTTTTACTCCTTCTTTGGATTTTGTTCGTGTTGTTCATGAGTTTATGGATGTGTTCCCTATGAATTTACCTGGTATGCCTCTGGATCATTATATTGATTTTGTTATTGATGCTGATCCGGGCACCAAGCCTATTTCTATTCCTCCTTGTAGATGGCCCCAACTGAGTTGAAGGAATTGAAAGATCAGTTGTAGAAGTTGTTGGATAAGGGATTTATCCAACCTAGTGTATCATCTTGGGGTGCGTCTGTCTTGTTTGTGAAGAAGAAGGATGGATCTATGTGGATGTGTATCGATTATCGACAGTTGAACAGGGTAATGATTAAGAATAAGTATCCCTTTTCTCGTATTGATGATTTGTTTGATCAACCTCAGGGTGCCGCAGTGTTTTCAAAGATTGATTTAAGGTTCGGGTATCACCAGTTGATGATTAGATTTTCAAATATACAGCTTTTTGAACTCGATATGGTCATTATGAGTTCTTGGTCATGTCCTTTTGGTTAACTAATGCCTCGACTGCATTCATGGAGTTGATGAACCGAGTGTTTTGATCGTATCTCGACTCCTTTGTTATTGTATTTTAGATGATATCTTGGTTTATTTTAAGAGAGGCCGATCACGAGGAGCATTTGCGGATTGTGCTTCATTGATTGAGGGATGAGAAGTTGTATGTCAAGTTCTCCAAGTGTGAGTTTTGGTTCGAGTCTATATCTTTCTTGGGTCATGTGGTAACTAAGGATGGTATTATGGTTAATCCAGCCAAGATTGCAGCGGTTCGTGATTAGGCTAGTCCTACTTTGCCTATTGAGATTTAGAGTTTTGTTGGCGTGGCAAGTTATTATCGATATTTTGTAAGGATTTTTCATCTATTGCAGCTCCATTGACTAAATTGACTCAGAGGAAGATTTTCTTTAAGTGGTCTGATGCTTGTGAGACGAGCTTCCAAAAGCTCAAGGATTTGTTGACTTCAACTCCTATCTTGACTTTACCAAGGAAGGCGTGTGTTTCACCATATTTTATGATACTTTAGCTGTCGGGTTAGGTGTTGTGTTAATGTAGTAGGGTAAGGTTATTTCATATGCTTCTCGTCAGTTGAAGCCCTATGTGAAGAATTACCCTACCCATGAGTTGGAGTTGTGCGTGATTGTTTTTGGTTTGAAGTTGTGAACACTACTTATATAGAGTCTATTGTGAGATTTCGAATTATCATAGCCTTTAGTACTTTTTCACCCAACGAGATCTTACTATGAGGTAGCGTCATTGGCTTGAGTAGCTTAAGGATTATGACTTGACTATTCTCTATCACCCGGGCAAAACTAATATTATTGCAGATGCCTTGAGCCAGAAGTCGACTAGCATGGGTAGCATGGCGTATCTTTTGACCCAGGAGAGGCCTTTGGCCTTAGAGGTTTAGTCTTTAGATAACCAGATGGTTACGCTTAATATTTCGACACCTGGTGTGTTTTAGCATTTGTGGAGGCTAGGTCTTCTTTGATGGAACAAATTTGAGCTCATCAATTTGATGATGTTGGGTTGAGGTTGATTCGGATAAGGTATTGAGTGGTGAGGCTAAGAAAGCCTCACTTGATCCAAGTGGAGTTTTGAGGATCGAAGGACAAGTTTTTGTGTCGAGGGTAGATGACTAGATTATATTGATTTTGGAGGAGGTCCATTGTTCCAGGTATTCTATCTATTCGGTAGTGACAAGATATATCGTAACTTGAGACAACATAACTGGTGGGTGGTATGAGGAAGGATGTAGCAGATTTTCTAGATCTTTTCTTTGTTTCCAACAAGTGAAGGTCGAGCATTTGAGACCTGATGGATTGCTTCAGAGATTACCCATTCCTAATTGGTAATGGGAACGGATCACTATAGACTTTGTGATAGGATTGCCTCGTACTTCGCATGGTTCTGATAGTGGTTGGGTCATTATGGATCGATTGACCAAGTCTGCTCATTTCATTCTGGTGTAGGTCTCTTTCAATGCTGAGAGTTTGGCTCGTATCTAAATTCATAAGATTATGCGACTACATGGTGTACCAATGTCTATCATATCAGATTGAGATTCTGTGTTCACATCTCACTTTTGGAAAACTTTTTCGGATGACGTGGGTACTCAAGTTGATCTTATCACCGCATTTTATCCCCAGAATGATGGACAGTCAGATCAGACTATACAGGTTTTGGAGGATATGCTTCGCGCTTGTGTGATGGATTTTTGTAGCAGTGGGATCAATATTTAGCCTTGGTGGAGTTTGCAAATAACAATAGCTACTATTTCAGTATCGATATGGCTCGTTTTGAGGCTTTGTATGGTAGGCATTGTCACTCTCTAGTGGGTTGGTTTGAGGTTTCATGAGTCTTTGGATAGCAATCGAATCATTCATGATAGACTTCGAGCGGTTTAGAGTAGGCAGAAATGTTATGCAAACCATAGATTTCGTGCCTTCAGATTTGGTGTTGGTGATCGTGTTTTCCTTTGAGTTTTGCCCATGAAGGGTGTGATGAGGTTTGAAAAGAGGGGCAAGCTTAGTCTCAAGTATATTGGTCCATTTGAGATTCTTCGGACTGTTGGTGATGTGTCTTATGAGTTAGCTTTTCCCCAGACTTATCAGTTGTTCATCCATTTTTTCATGCTTCCATGCATCGCCATTATATTCCAGATAAGTCTCATGTCATTTATTGGGAGTCGGTTCAGTTAGATGAAAAATTTTCTTTTGTTAAAGAACCGGTCCCCATATTGGTCAGGGATGTTTGACGATTGCATACTAGAGTCATTCATGTGGTCAAGGTCCTATGAAGGCATCGACCTATAGATGAGGCTGCTTGGGAGGTTAGTCTAATATACGTAGTTTGTATCCCCAGCTTTTTGCTGATTTGGGTATTTCTCTTGTCTTTAGTTCGAGGGCGAACTAGATCTTTAGTGGAGGATGATGTAATAGTTTGAATTTTGATGAAATATGTGAAATGTGTTTCTGTGTGATTTTACCATTTTACCCATCCCAGTGGTTGTGTTATGGTATTTATGGGGTGTGAGGATGATTGACATGGTTTTCGATGCATTTTGGTACCACTTATGTGATATCGTGGTTTTTGTGGCTTCAAGAGCCTTATAATTGACTTCAGTCAATATCTTTTGATCCTTACGACGGATAGAAGAATGGACTGCGCCAACAGATTTAGAACGTCAATTTTAGTGTGGTAACATGGTTGGTATGATTTTATGACTTTTAAATCTCATTTCGACGCTCGATTTTGAAAGTTGTGATTTTGAATTTCGGGGGTCAACTTTGTGAAATGACATTTTTTCAAAAATTTGATATTGCAATTGAGTCCGGTGCATTGAGTTTGATAGGGTAACATAGTTCATTTGCATTCACGAGATTTCGGATGAATCCCGAGGGGCCCGCGGAGACTTGGAATGCACCAAGTCCCCAGTTGGTGCACCCGCAATCGCGATGCTCCTATCATAATCGCGAATGGGACTTGTAGACATATCTCGCAATTGCAATACTTAGTCCGCGATCGCGATACCCTTGTTAGCCAGGTGCTGCGTACCTAGTCCGCGATCGTTATGCCTGGGTATATAAAATACTTTGTTTTCGCTATTTTTCACCATTTTTGAGACTTGAAGCTTAGGATTCCATAATTTTAAGCAACTTTCTCCACTTCTAAGCTTAGGTAAGCTCCATGACACCTATTTCAATTAATTTCTTCAATCATTATCATTTATTTCTTATTTTAAACTTGGGTTAAGAATGAAATTTAGGGATTTTGGCCCATAAGGCCAAATTGAATTTCTCTAATTTAAACTCCAATTTATACCCCTTTTCACTTGTGTGAGTTTCTAATCCTATAATTATCATTTTTTTATTTCATCTTCGAAACAACTTCAATTTTTATTTTTAAATGGCTTTCGCGAAATTTACCTGGTAAAGCTTAAAAATAATTTTTCTTAGATTTGAACCTCGTTTTTAACTTGTTTTCGCTTGGGTTTTCAGCTATAGACTCCTAAAAATATGGGGAACATGTGTTTGAAATAAAGTTATGATTTTACCCTTCTTTTTTTAAAATCATTTTAGGGGTCCGTTTTGACCCCGACTAGAAAATAGTTAATACGATTATCATTGGCTTTTTTTGACGTGTAGATTCTATATTTTAGTTGATTTTGGGTGTGTTTGTGAGGAGTAAGGATTTGGGATTGAAGTGTTGCAGACAGGTTTTCGGCCTTCGAAGCAGGTTATGGTCTTCGAGGAGTAAGGCTTTTGTGAATGATGATTATGGTTAGAGTAGTGGTGAATATTATTCAATATAAAAATACCTCTTAATCAGACTTCAGACCATTAAGTGTATTTGTTTTTTATTAAGATTTTAGGTCTTAATAGGTTTGAATAAGTTTTAATCATTCAAATCTTGAACCAAGTCTTAATAGGACTGAAGAGATATTCTGGTGTTTGATAATATTCACTACTCTATTCATAATCAGTAGTCACCACTACTAACTATCTCTGCCAGCACTACTATTGTCAACCACCACCACCAACCACCTCCACCATCGCAACCACCATCGACAACAAATATCGCTACCAACCACTATTGTTAACCGCTACCACACCTACTACCTCTATTATTCTGTTATATTTACCGCCACCACCGTCGTCGACAACACCACAATCATCAACCACTACCGGTCAATCCCTACTGCTGATCACAACCTCCACACATTCTTCAGCCGCCACCACCATTGTCTCTAGTAACGCCACTCTACCACCACTTTAACCACTACCATCGCTATAATTTATCTATACTAACAACCATCTCCATCATCCCAACAAACAACATCTCCAACTAGCACCAACACATCATCAACCATCATGCATACATGTTTCGGCCAACACAATTAATACCTCAAACTGCTAACATCAAGCAACGTCACATTAAAACCACCACCACCACCATCAATCGCTACCATCATAACAGTCACTATAATACCGACCATCACAACTTTCTCCACCAACAATCATCACAACTACCACCACCAACATTATTTATCACTAACATCAATCATTGTTACCGCAACCACCATTATAAACCATCACCACTATCACTAACAAACATAAATATTTTTTCTAAATCAAATAATAATTTTGTTGTATTAAATTACATACTTTTATAATATCGAATTAATTTTTTATTTGAATTATATTTTTTATTTTATTTTACATACAAATAATTTTTTTTCTTCAGTTTTCAGATCTAGAGACAACATTTTAATCATTCAGATATGCATTCAGATTCAGACATCTGAATCTTAAAAGAACAAATGCAACCCGACTTAGTTCCATATCTGATGGTTAAGACCTATTCATACCTGTTAAGAGCCAAAATCTTAATGAAAAACAAATGCACTTAATGGTCAGAAGTCTGAATCATTCAGATTCAGACATCTATTAAGTGCAAACAAATGAGGCCTTAGTAAAACTGTAACCTTTACTCTAGAGTCTGTAGTGTTTTCAAACTTGAACTATGACTGCTTAAGGAAAATAAAGTATTACTGCCTACATACAATAATATAGGTGTTGACATAAGCTTTAATAGTCAACACATTAAGGCCATGTATTATCCCGATTTTTCATGAGTGTTTTTGAGAATAAGTCCAGTTCTCATAGGAAACGACCGACTTCTACACTCATATAGTGAAATCTGTCAAGGGCGGTCCTGTAACTTTGACACCCCAATCATACGAGTTATAAAATCATTAAGAGTTCTTAGAATCAACCTTTATAAATTATCACAGGAAAAAAACTCACACACATCATAGGAAGGGATTAAATAATTGTGCATCTCATACCAAGTCATTAATGATTCGTTCTTCCTATTGAACCTGATTATAGGATCTCTAGTAGCCAGATTGAGTTTTCTCATATATGACTCATGTATTTTTATAGACTTCATTCCTCCTCCTCTATGTGTTTCAGATCTTTTATCTTGACAAGACCTTGGTTAGATCATCTGCAAGATTATCACAAAATTTGACATAATCATTTGTTGGTACCATATGTTAAATATGATCATAATATTATTTTCTCCTTATGGGTTCAAATTTAATGTTATAAAAACAGTTTATTGGTGCTATCACAATAACTCAGAACTAGAAAAATTAATTTCTCAAAATAAAGTGATTGATCAATTCAATTTTTCACTAGTTGAACCTAAAATAAGTAGTTCAACCTCCATGATAGAACTAGCAAATAATAAATTGCTTTTTTTATTTCAACAAATAGCACCAAATTTTTTCATTTATATCAAAAACACTTTTAAATATAGCAGAATTTATTTTTTAATAAAACAAGTTGCAATATTCTTACCAAGTAAATATACCTGATTTGCTTGTACTTGCTAAGTATTTTTACTATATACATATTTTCAAGCCAAGTGCAATTAGCCACATATCTCTTTTTTTTTTACTAGGCTAGCAAACTCCTTTTTTTAACACCACTTCCACAAATTTAAATCAAAAGGGTTGCATGGCTTATACTATCAACAAAATGTACTTCACAATTTTTTTCACCATAATGTGACATGTCAAGAAAAATTTCATCACGTGATTTAGGTAATTTTCATTTCTAGAATGGAATTTATCTCACTCAATTTTTCATGTCAAAATGACTACTCAATTTTTTCATTATTTTTGATAACATGCATGTTAGAGCCAAAGACATTAACTCAAATGTAAATAGTAACATGTGATTTATTGCAAGACTTATATCTGCACTTTAATACTTTTTATTTTAACTCATTCTCAAAAGTACAAATATCACATTTTTCTTATTTCACAAACTCCCACCATATCAAGAATTTGAATATCGTTGTGTTAGTGAAAAGTTGTGTCACTTACTCGTAAAAATATTAGGTAATTTTTTTTTTTACCTTTCCTTCTCAATAAGTAGAAAAATGTTTACCTTTCCTCCGCTTAAGTTGAACAAGTAGAAAAATATTTTACTCATCTTTCTCTTCCTTCATCTGTTGAAGTGATCTAGTAACGTCTGAGTAATGTTGAGTGATGTTGAGATCTCACATATTGATATACGCATTTTTTCAAACTACAACAAAATCATGAATCTCCTTAAAATTGATGGTGTAATATATCAGAAATTACAATAATTACAGTTGAAATTAAAATAAATAAAAAATGAACAAATACTATTCAAGTTGAGGCAAAGATATTTGCTCTCTTTAAGAAGATTCAAGCCCAATGTAACATAATCTACATAATCCAGCAATATCAACTCTTGAGTTGTCCCCTCAACTCTTGAGCTGTCCCCTCCAGGATACAATAACCCATCATGATGTACAACTTAAGAAACCCTAAATTAGTTGATTACTCTATTTGTATAGTGAATATAGTTGAAGATTCAAAATATTTTTTGTCTTTACTCTCATTTTTACCAATATAATTACTCTCTTTTGTATAGTGAATATAATTAGAGACTTAGAATATTTTTTTGTCTCAACACTCTCTTTCACTAATATAATTATTCTTTTTTGTTGATTTTTTATCTGAAACCAAATGATATTGATATGGTTATCGATGGACTCCTTTTGACTTGTAGATGTTATATCTGATTAGATTGAATGTGTTTGGTGATAATTCAACAGAGTAAAACTTTTGGTTGATGCTTTGGACTGAGTTTTGACTTGTGGATCTTCATTAAAGGCAAGTTGAGATGTACCCTAACTTTTTCTGAGGTGTTTATAGGTTGTATGCTGTTATTGTGAATTGATTAGGGTTTGGGGTCCCTCTTAAGTGAAATGAAGAGCATCTCCGCAGGTATCGAAGTCTTTTTGTAGATTGTAGTTACATAATTGCTTTCCTTAGTTAGTCTTGAAAACATACTTAGAGTAGATTGTAGAAAGATGACTTATTGACCTTGAATAAATTGATAGTGGATGCCTATTTTAGAGTTTGAATCATTTTTAGTGAATAATTTATTAACATTATCAGGGATTAGTGACCTCTTAGGGGATAATTATATTACTGTTGTTATTTGACGGAATGATTAAGGTTTAAAAAATATTCAGATTATAAATAGACTTTATAATAGACTTGTAATAGTTGATGTAATTATTGCAGTTTAGTGTATCTTATTAGTGCATGTTGTTAACAATTATCATTTTTCTTTTAGTATTTTAGTCTAATGATGTCATCTTTGGTAAAGATGGACCTATTATAAAGAACAAGCTAGGTTTGGGTAAGTTTTGTGATATATTGTTATTTACATTGTTGTTAATTTTGTGTTTTCCGTAGGGGGATTATGTGAATATTATTATTGATTTGAGAGATTATTTATTATTGTGTTGCTAGAGTGGGGGCTTGACCTGATATTATTAACATTGTGCGTTAAATTTCCTTATTTATTATTGTGTCATTCGAGAGGGGCTCGGCTTTATATTAGAGACCTTATTTGAGCATTAAATTGTATTATCATTATAGTGATGCTTCAGTGAGGGGTAGAAAATGATATTATTGATGTCAAGATAGAGATACTACATCCTTTTCTTTGTTGCATTATATTCCTGAAGTAATTAATGATACAGAGAATGCAAATCTCATAGGTTTACCCTCTGAAGAAGAAGAAGTCAAGAAGGCTATTTCTAATCTTAGTGATGATAGCTCAAATGGTCCAGATGGCCTGACTGGTAGGTTTTATTAGATTTGTTAGGAAATAGTTGGATCAAGATATTTACAGAGTTATTCAAGAGTTTTTCAGAGGTAATACCCTTTCTAAATCTTTTACTCATACTAATCTGATTCTTTTGCCTAAAAAAGATCAAGTTAGGTCTTTTCAAACTTAAGATCAAATAGTTTAAGTAATTTGATCAATAAAATCATTTACAGAGTTGTTCATGATAGAATTGAAGATTTGTTGCCTGGGTTAATCTCATCTAACCAGTCAAGTTTTGTGAAAGCTAGAAGCATCATTGAGAATGTGTTGTTGATATAGGAAGTTGTAACAGATATCTGGAAGAGAGGTAAGCCTGCTAATATGATTATTGAGCTTGACATGGCCAAAGCTTATGATAGTCTCCTGGTTCTTTCTTATGAAAGTACTAAGAGAATGGGTTTCTCAAAATTAGTGGTTGACCTGATTTGGAGACTTATCTCCAATAATTGATACTCTATGTTGATAAATGGTCAAGCTCATAGATTTTTCCACTCTACAAGAAGAGTAAAGCAAGATGATCTATTGTTCCCAAATTTATTTATTCTATCTGCTAAAGTTTTATCTAGGGTCCTTAATGCTTCTTTTGATGATGATTTGTAGATAGGGTATAAATAATCAAAGTGGAGTGCTAATATTAATCATCTGCCTTAAGTAGATGATACAATCATTTTTACATCTTTTAACAGGTATTTCTGGAAGAAAATCACGTGTATTCTACATGATTATGAGGCTCAATCAGGCCAGAAGGTGAACAAGGAGAAGAGCGCATTTTATATGCATCAAAATGGTATTGCTGCTGATAAAAGTCTCGTGGAGGAACGTACATGGATAAATAGAAATTAATTCTTTTGATCTATCTAGGATGCCCTATATCTCATCTTAAAAAGAGGAAGGAACATTATGCTGCTCAGATTAATAAGGTGAAATCAAAACCTCAGGCCTGAAATATTGTCTTATGAAGGTAAAGAAGTTTTAACCACCAACGTGCTACAAAGTGTTCCTATGCATATATTATTAGCCATTGTTCCTCCTAAATGTGTTATTAAAGAGCTTCATAGAATTTTTTAGAACACCCTTAGCTAGTAATTAGGTGGACTTTGGTGTTCTTTGTTTGGCAATGTACAATCTTCTGTGGATGTCGTACCTATGTTATTTTAACATGCTCCTTGCTTTTGATGCTTTTGTATACTGTCTTTAATCTTGAGCCGGGGGTCTATCGGAAACAGCCTCTCTACATCTTTAGAGGTAGTGGTATGGACTGCGTACACTCTACCCTCCCCAGACCCCACTTTGTGGGAATATACTGAGTTTGTTGTTGTTGTTGTCTTTTGGAACAATAAAGTTTTATAAAAAAGCAAGCACTAGGCAGCTTGGGATAAAATTTGTTTACCCAAGCAAGAAGGAAGTTTGGGTTTCATATCGATGTTTGAGGTTTCTCGGGTCAAGTATGCTAAGCTTTGGTGGAGATTTAGGACCCAGAATACAATGTGGGCCTATTTCATGTGGAACAAATATTGTAAGAAGAAAATTCATTCCCTAGTGCAGTGCAAAGGCAGATCACAACTGTGAAAGCATATGATTCAAAACAAGGAGAAAATTAAGCAATTCATTTGGTGGGAACCTAAAGAAGGTACTTCTTCTATATGGTTATCTGGTCTATGTTAGGCCCTTTATTTTGTTAGGCCCTTTATTTAATAAACATTCATAGGTAAGTGCATGTCGTATTTATATCTGATATTGATGTCTTCCTAACTATTAATGGATGGGATTATGATTTAATAAAGGATCTTCTGCCTCAGAGCATTATAGAGCATGTGCAACTACATTTGAATCATTGCGGGCTTCAAGATTAGGGGGATAGGCCATGGTGGATCAAAACAAATTCAGGAAAACTCACAGTGAAAAGTGTTTGGAAATTGTTGAGAAAACAAGAAGAGGAATCTGAATTTTTTAAAGAAGATGTTGGTGAAGGAAATTCCTTTTAAAATTTCTTTCTTTACCTGAAGGGTGTGAACTAGTAGAGTTTCTGTAGCAACAGTTATGCCTCTTTGGAATCCTAACATTTCCCAATTTTGTCAGTGTTGTAAGATCCCCGTGAGGGAAAATATGGATCACTAGTTTTTAAAGGGTGAGGTTGCTATTTCTGTGTGGAAGTTTTTCACTATTGCTGCAAGTATTGTAGGGCCATGGATTTAGGTGAAGAAATCAATTAAGAAGTGGTGGGATGCTCATGAAAATGATAGACAACTGGCTATTTTTAATGTTCTTCCTAATGTAATTTTATGGTTCCTATGGAAAAAAAGGAACACTGTATTACATGGAGGTAGGTACTCTACCAGGAAAGTTATCTAAGACATTACAAGTAATATCAGATTATTCATGAAATGAAAGTTTGATTACATTGAAGTACCAAGGAATTGGCCCCAAATTATTGCTTTATTGGATGATTACAAGCCTAATTTTAAGGCTACTATTGAGATATGGAGTGCCCCTCTAAGTGGTTGGTGGAAATATAATACAGATAGGGCATCTAGAGGTAATCCAGACCCCAGTTCTATGACTTTTTGTGTTGAATATTTATTAGTGCTAATGATTTTAAGATTCCTGATTCTGCAAATCTTGTAGCAGAAGTTGTGGCCATGAGAGAAGGTTTGCGGTATTGTTTTGATAAAAAGTTGCTAAATGTTATCATAAAAATAGATTCACTGGCCTTGGTTTATATACGTAACAGTGTATGGGATATTTCCTGGAGTGTAACAATGGAGTTCAACTCTATTAGGAGGTTGAGGGATTTAATATCAGTAAGAGTACAACACTCCTTAAGGAAGACTTTTTGACTTTTTGTTAACCTTGTTTTGTTAGGATTTTTGTCCTGATTTTCTTACTATATTTAAGTTTTATTTTTTCTTAGAAGGAAAATAAAAGTTACCATAATTACTTTTACTTTTTCTGAAAGAAAAAAATATAATTATTTTTCATATTTGGCTAACCTCTTTCTTGGAGGAAAGGTTTTGAACATCTATAAATAGAAGACCTCCTTCTCATACCATAACATAGTAGCATCCACAATGTCATTGTTTAAAGAGTCTCGTTTAGGGGGAGATTTTCTCCCAATAGATTTTAATGTTTTTGATATTAGTTTTCAATATGTAGGTCACTTGATCAAATTACATCAATAATATGTTTTAGTATGTTTTTCTTCGTCGTCTGAATTATCACTACGATAGTTTGCAACTAATAGCTTCCGCATGACGCCCTCTCGATTTCGAACCCAACAAGTGGTATCAAAACTTACGGTTCAATGGTCCAACAGTGTGGTGAGATGAGATTAAACAGGTTCAAAGCGGTTTTAAAATCAAGCTGGAATAATTTGGAAGATAATGAAGATTTTTGTCGAACTAAATATGGAGAACAAGTTTCAACCATATTTTCAACACTCCTGCTGCTGCATCTTTAAAAATAAAAATAAAATATTGCTTTTAAATCAATTTTTAATCATGATATTTTAAACCTTATTTTTAACCATGGCAAGCAGCAGTTATGAAGATTATATCAAGAACGAAGTTCATGCACGTGATATGAAGAGAAGACGGATCAAGTAAAGACAATCAAGCCAAAAAAGGAAGATTTGTTAGGATTTTTGCACTGATTTTCTTACTATATTAAATTTTATTTTTTCTTAAAAGTAAAATAAAAGTTATCATAATTACTTTTACTTTTCCTGAAAGAAAAAAATATAATTCTTTTCTATATTTGGCTAACCTCTTTGTTGGAGGAAAGGTTTTGGACATCTATAAATAGAAGACCCCTTCTCATACCATAACATAGTAGCATCCACAATGTAGTAGTTTAAAAAGTCTTGTTTAGGGGGAGATTTTCTCCCAATAGATTTTAATGTTTTTTATATTAGTTTTCAATATGTAGGTCACTTGACCAAATTACATGAATAATATGTTTTTAGTATGTTTTTCTTCGTCGTCTGAATTATCACTACGATAATTTACAACTAATAGCTTCCGCATGGCGCCTCTCGATTTCGAACCCAACATGTTTTTCATTTTGCAAGCTCTTACATGTTTAATAATTTCCAAGAGGTTCCAAGTACAGGAAAAAGGATCATTAATTTGGGCAAAATCAGCACACCACAACCAGAATCAGACAAGTGAGAGGTCCTTAAGAAATTAAAGAGCGGTTAATATGAAATGGTGATTAAGATGCAATATAAATAACTCTTTTATGTCTAAAGTAAGTTCTGTTGATTAACATACCATGCCCCTGGTGAGAGCTTTGAGGTGCCACATATGGAATAAAAATTACATGGAGCATTCACAATTGCCATTTTTGTTTAAATCATATGCATGTTCAGGTTGTATCGACAGACGCAGTACTACAGGGTCAAGCCAATTCTTGTACGTTGTCTCTAGTTAAAACAGTGGGTGTTTTTTACCCTGAGGTTGACTTAGGTGGTGATATTGAATCTAACATAGATTCCACTCCATTGAAAGTTAAGTTCAGGGGAAGAAATAGACACACACAACTAGTTTCTTTTTTGGAGCAGATGCAACAGAGGTGGATACTTCAAATCTACACAACTTTGAGATTCCTGAAGAAAAATTCAGTCATTTCATGGTGTATAGAGACTAAAGAAGTACATAGAAGAATTAGATACTTAGCTTGAATAAAAGATAGCAGCTCTAATCGATAGTACATTAAATTTGCAAGGATAGAGCGGCTGGTGGTGGTATCAATTACAAATGGGATTCAATCTACTGTCTTCTTGAGTCAAGCAAAGGAAATGGATTGTCAAGTATTTCTCAATCGTCAAACTGAAATTAGACACAAATTAGAACGTTAAAGCACGAAAATGTCACCTGTAATCCGGATGAAATTACAGACTTGGTTGAAGAAGATGAAGCATCCACTGATACTCCAGACCTTCTACTTTCCTAAGTGATTTTAATTGATTTTTTGTTTTTGTGTTGGTATATATTTGGCTGGACTAAAGGTTTGGGCGCAGTTCTATTGGGCTGAGCCTCCTTTGTGTATTTTCATTAATAAAGAGACCAATGAATCTTTTGCTTAAAAAAAGTTGTTTGATTTTTAGATTGATGAAATCGCAGTTCAGGGGTGATCGACTTCAGGAGCAGAAAGAAATTTTGTACCCTTTAATTATAATTCTATTTATTTACGTGAATAAATGTATACATGAAAAAAATATATGAGTATTTACTTTAGCTTCTCTCTACTCTTTCATATTAGTTTTTTTTCTTTTCATTTCTTGATTCATTAACACTCCTATACTAAGTAAATAAGTTTTCACCTCTCCAAAACTATCTCTACTTAAGTTACACCGTAAGGTTCTAACGTGAATTAAATGCACAAAATTTTCTATTTTAAATACAATTTTTGTACCCCTTTAGAGTGACGGTTCAATATAAAAGTTTAAACAGTCATGTTGCAAGAACAAGAGGAGAGGTCTTCCTAATAATTTGTTTTTTGTGAACCCAAAAATTGTGTTTCATTTATATTAACTTTTATATTACCAATATAAAACCAATAATACTTTATTTTTGAATTAATAGTTTAATATTTTTATAACAATTTACTCAAATATATGTTATTTAAAAGCATTTTATTTAACTTTGTTATTTTTTTTAACTCCAGCCACCTTACTGGTGTGGGTTATTAATTATCTGATCCTTTTGTGAATGTGAAAATTATTCCAAATAGACTTATTAAATTATTAATTACAAGTTATAGCAAAAATTTTCAATTATTACTAGACTTAGAAATAATTACAAGCTATAGCAACTTTTGAGAAAAACATATTTTAATTAAATTTTTAAAAATTATTTTTTTTAATATTTATTATTTATATTATTTCCTTATATTTAGCATTTAACATTTATCACTCTTTTCTTTCTTTTCTTTTCTATATATTAGAAGAGGTGGTTTCAACATGTGAGTTTTTTGTCTTTAAATTCAATACTAAGGGTATTAAGGTCTTTAAAATAAGTTTTAAGCTCAATTTGATAATATTTTGTGCTTTGTTTTTTCAACCTCCTTAAAAATTTTAATAAAAGCTCATTCTTTTCTCTTTAATGACCAACAATACCATGTAAGAAATTTACAATAATGCCATCACATGTGGCCTTACATATATTTCCACATATGTGGGTCCCTCTATCTTCCATTTATTTTTTATTTTTATTTATCTTTTTTTATGTATAAAATTATTTTAAATATATTATATTTAAGTAAATTGATTAGTAAGATGATAATTTATTGTAAAAATTAATTATTGATACAATTAAATAAATTTTATTCTTTATTTAATTTCATATCAAACATATAATTTACTTTCTTTCTTATTTGTTATTACAATTTTACCTAATTTAATTTTTTTCTAATAAATAGAAGAGAAAATTTCGATATGCCTGCTTATGTTGTCTTTTTCAATTGCTTCAATCGTGATTTTATTATATTGTCTCTAATTAATTATCATAAGTCATTTATATATTAAAAATAATAATACTTAATTTTAAAAAAGAGACATTCATGACATGTCTATTTCACTTGTTTCAATCGTAATTTTACTTTCTATTACATCATTTTTAATGAAATATTATAAATTATTAATATATTAAAAAATTAATAATATTTAATATAAAAGGTAAAATATACATTTATGACATGTCTGCTTCAGCTGCTTTAATCATAATTTTACTAAATATCATCCCTAATTAATTATTATAAGTCATCTTAGTATTTAAAGCAGCTCTCCGTCGATCTGTCGGCTTCAGCTGTTTGCTTCGTGATTTTACTATATCATTCCTAAGTAATTATTATAAATTATATACATATTAAAAGATTAATAATATCTAATAAAACAATAGAATAGACATTTATGATATGTCTGCATCATCTGCTTTAACCATAATTTTATTAAATATCACCACTAATTAATTATTATAAGTCATCTAAGTATTAAATAAATAAATAAATAAATAAATAAATAGTATTTAATTAAAAAGGATAAAATAGATATAAAATGATAAGTTAAATGATAAGTTAACTCTTGATGTTTTAAAATAACTTGATGTCTTAAGTGAGATTTCACTTATTTTTTTTTTCACAAGTATCTTTTATAGTAATTTTATTATATCACTTCTAATTAGTTGTTGTGAGTCATTGAAGACATGTCTATTTCACTGCTTCAATAGCGATTTTACTATATCACCTCTAATTAATTATTATGGTCATCTAAGCATCATGTCACTTAAATTGGAGTAGAAAAAGTTTTACACAATAATAAAAAATTTAAATTATTTAAAAAATATAATTGACTATCAGTGACACAAAACTCTGAACAAGGAGAGTAGCGTATATTTTTTAAAAATTACATAAAAAATATTATAAATTATAATAATTAAAAATTTGAAATATCTACAAATAATTTAATCTATTATATATTTTTATAAAATACTTAAAAAATACTATAAATCACAATAATTAACAACTTAAAAAATTTAAATGATATAAATATTTGGGTGACTCTTGAAATTGTATCAGTTTCACTTAAATTGAAATAGAAGAAAAATATAATAAATCACCATAATTAAAATTTTAAATTATTTTTAAAATACAATTAACCATCAATGTCACAAAAGTTTGAATAGAGAGAGTAACATATGTTATTTAGAAATTACATAAAAAATATTATAGATTACAATATTAACAACTTAAAATATTTAAAAACATATTAAAAGTATGATTGATTCTCTAAATTCAATTTGTGTCATAGAAATTGAGACAAAAAAAATATATTGAGCTCATGCTAGATTTCGGATGTCTTTTAGGATGTATATGGAATCCAACCTTTTTTTCAGCTTTTGTTTAAATATATCAAAATTGAAAATACAAGTTCTAATACAGTACATCAAACAAGGCATAAGAAATAATGTTAGCATAAATAATACCAATATTACTAATACAAGAATTATTAATGCAAACATTATTAATACATTCTGTCGGCATTATTTTTGTACACTCTAACAAAAGACTCTACGTTTCAATGTAAGGAACATATACAAAAGCAAAGTTCAATAAAATATCTACATAAGTATATTTTATCATATTCTCAAAGTCAAATAATTTAAATTAATATGAAAGATGGTAAATTATAGTTTTCTTTTCTATATAATTTTTGAAACACTTAAAATATGAATTTAGTTTAACTTCAAAGAACAAGGTGACAAATAAAAGAGAAGGGAAAAATGAAAGCAAATGATGTTTATGGCGGCTTAGTAAGGGAATATAATGCGGCTAATTAATTGCAATTCACATGTGATGTAATATGTAATGACTAGATAACCTTTTATCTTTTTTCAACACTTATTCTCAAGTCTTATGTATCATTTTTAATCTCAAATTTTCTACTTAATGTAGCAAATCTCAATCATATGATTAAAAACATAAACTTTTAAATGTATCAAATTTTATTGTTTATATGAGTAAGTTATACATAATTATCTTGTAAGACTTGACTCCGTGAAAAATAGTACCAAGTTGTTAATATGTTTTGTATATTCATGTTTTATAATTCATAATTTGAATTAATATCAATTTAACTTACTGTACATAGTAAAAATATCTTAAGATTGGGCTCGTGCTGACACCGGTCATGCTCCTCTAGTAATTAAAGATTTGGATAATTATGGCAAGTAAGTATCAATATATTTTTTATTTTAATAATTAAATATAAAAGTTTGTTCACAATTTAAGGAGTTATATATGGTAAATATATTTATTAAAGTTAAGATTAGCAACAAATTAAGTAAGAACATTTCAATTAAGTAAGAACAATTTAGCAATAAATTAAATTTGTAGCTTATTCCATATATTCTAGTAGCGTTTTTACCTATCCATTTAATTAAAAAGAAAGCTATAATGTTATATACGTTATATTACAAAATAGTTTAAATTTTAACTTCTCATTCTTACCTTTAGCTAGTGAGAAGCTTTTATAATCACACAGAGGCAGATTCAGGATTTTAAGTTTGTGGGTTCCCAATAAAATAAAAAAATGGTTGTTTCAAGGGGATTCGAACTGGTGTATAGTATGTGAGGCATTTCTTCAAGCCCGTTTTGAACCAATAAGCCAACTAACAACTTTGTTTATGAGTTCCTCACTTATAATTCTTATATATTTAATATATTTTAAATATTATTACAAGGTATACGAAAATGGTTGGAGGTTCTCGGGAACCCTTTGTAGTGCTACATCCGCCCCTATAATCACACATATATTAATGACATGTTTGAAACTAAAAATGTTAAAAATCTTTTTTTTTTTATATATATTTTTGTTCTTAAACTCTGAATCATACCACGTCACATAAATTGAATGACGTAATACACAGTTTCTTCGATATTCAAAACATTCGAATGAGTTTGATAATTGACTTTTAATACACCCATGTTTTAATTTATTTATTTGGTTTTGACTTGATACAAAATTTTAAAAAATAGAGAATATTTTTGAATTTGTTGCCTTAAACTAAAATTGCATTGAAAGTACTAAAATACCCTTTAATCTTGTGGGCTTAAACGTGCCATGTGAAAAGTTAGAGTTGAAAATTTTTCCAAAAAAATGATTAGATAACATTAATCTACTTCAAAAGAACTTCGTTCCGAGTGAGTGATATCTCAAAAAAATCGAAACGTCAAGGGGGTTGCTCAGATCTAAATATATATATATATATATATATATATATATATATATATATATATATATATATATATATATTTAATTTGAACTAGTTTTGGGTTAAATTTCATTTTGAGATTGTTGAAGTTCGACGTTGCAGTCGAGCTATATCATATATATATAAAAGTGGTATTATAATTGTATGTTGAATTTGTTTGAAAATTGAACTTTTAAGTTTGCACGTGGATCTCAATTGCATTTAATGTCTATGATTACTCTTTGAAAGTTGTATACAACATTTATGTAGTTGTATTAAATTATTAGAAATCAGAAGTTATTCGGTTATATACCTATTTTATACAGATATTATACACGAAAGTGTAAGCAAAATTCTAAGCATTTGAGCAAGATATGCACATTTCATATTGTTTTTATATATTTTTCATACACGAAAATTGTGAGCGACTCTAATACTTGAGCGAGATATACATTTTTCAAACCGAATTAATGCACTTTTTCATATATGAAAAATGGGAGCAAATTTTCATATATGTTTTGAAAAAAAAAAGATATCCTACTATTTATTTTTTTAAATGAAAATCCCTTGCTATGTTTGATAAATATGAGACTAATTCATGTATATAATAATGTCCAAATTACGTATGACTTCACAATTATTTCAGAATGGTAATTTTTGTGGCGAGTTTGTCCATAAATCGATGTGTTCATTGTATTGCACATTTTCAAAAGAGAACTGAGAATTCTCAGAATTTTAAATTTTTAGGTGTATGTATGCCTAATAAATTTGTAGAGAATTCAAAGAAGAGGAGAGGCCACATCCAAAAAAGTGAATTATTTCTTGAGGTTTATTTGTATGTATATAGTATGATTCTGTGTATGTCATTAGAAACATGTTTAATGGGATCATATATGATTCTTATGTATGCAGTGTGTTTGAAAACAACCAGTGTTGGTTGTTACAGTTCAGATGTAGAATCACTAGTGAATATAATACCAATAACAAACATGCTCAATGAACAACTTTTTCTATTGAATTCATGAAGACCAACAAAACACCAACATTTGTTTAAATTGCTGTCATCTGAATTCATGAATAAGACCATCTTTTTCTATTGAATTTATGAAAATCCCTTGCTATCATCAGTCGTGTTGCGATTGCTTCTACTAATCCTTTGTAGTTTGTAGTTGCATCATACATAATCTCATTTACCAAAGTCCCTCGGTATTCTTGTTTAAACAATAATTTTACTTTTCATGCAATTGATAAACATACACAAAATCAAATCATCATCATGTTATATAAAATTCAACAATGTAACAATAAAGAATTAAAGAAACAAACAAAAAAAATCTTTAAATTCGTTTTGAATGCAAAATATCCATTTTTCATAAAAAAAATTTAACACACTTGACGAATCTCATCTCCCTCCACGACGTATCATGATTGAATGCAAATTATCAGAATTTATATTTCTTACCAAAAGAAATACTTTTTTTTTGCTTTTCTTTCAAATAATAATCCACAACAATTTGTTAGAAGTCGAAATTACATTTTTTTGTTGAATTTAATCGTGTACAAAGAGGAAGATAGTGTAGGAAGATGAAAACTCTTAACGCAAGCATTAAAATAGGAGAAAATAAAAATGGTTAGAGGGATTTAGGGGTGGATTAATATCAGTAATTAAGGTTAACTATATTTAAGGAAGTAATATTGGATATTAATTGTATTAAATATTTATTTTTCTTTTCAGTAATTATTATTTTTTGTATTTAAAAAAAAATAAAAAAAAATATTTTCTATCTATTTTTTTTTTAAAATGAAAGTTGTTATAACTTGAAAACGTAAAAGTTTTTCTATAACTTATAATAACCAATCTAATAAGTTTATATAGTTAATTTTTCCGATGTGAATTTACTTATATTTCTTTGGACTGTGGGGAGCACCTAAATCACAAATTTTATCATGAAATTTTGTACTTCTTGGATTGATGTTGAAAAGAGGATCATATTTTCAAAAGAACAGAAAAAATTGATAGTTGAGTAAAGATTGATCTTTCTGATCAGAAAAAATTAATATAACTATTTTTTGATACTTTAATTTTTCTTTAATAACCTCGCGAACTGCGAATAAATTTTCTAATCTATATATAATAATAAAGGAGATGTTAGAGGTTGCTGATGTGGCACCTCTCAATGATCTCCATTCCCATTTTTTTGAATTTTTAATATCAAAATATTTTGATTAATTCTTTATTATTTCTCTATAATTAGTGTCATTTATTTGTGTTAAAATTTTGTTAGTAATGACAAATGAACCTTTCCACTTCACCCACATACACAGATAAATTAACTCAAACCTTTTCTCTTTCTTTACCAACGTAGAGTACCAATTAACTCCTCAATTTTTTTTAATTATTTAAAGAGCCTGGCTTTATGTGACATCCAAATTCTCCACCACCAGCCGACTCCGTAGCTCATGAATTTTGGTTTTGTTGTAAGATACAACGTTGTAAGTCATATATCCTCCAAGATTGAGGCCGTCAACATTGGTTATTAATTCAATCGACCGTTTATTGAAGGAGTATGCATCATCGGACGTTGTTTGTGTCACGACCAGCGAATCATCTATGTGATGGCCATTAGATGTGTGGTGAAATTGCTTTTTCTTTTTCTTAGGGTTAGGGTTATGATTAGGGTTCAGTTGTGTGTGAGAAAAGGGGCTTTTCCCCATGAATCCACTACCACGAACAACACCGGGGATGCTTAATTCTGGCGTTTCTCTGGTGGAATTGATTGTTATCAGGTGGTGTTGGTGTTAAAATCATGAAATTGAAAGGGTTGTGATGTCCACGCGCCAATCCAACAAAATTTCTCCAAACTAACGCTGCTGGCCACCATTTTTTGGCTTTAATTATTAATAAAAATGGAGAAAAAAGTTTCTCTGGTGGAATTGATCGTTATCAGGTGTTGTTGTTGTTGTTGTTGAAATTATGAAACTAAAAGAGATGTAATGTCTACGCACCCATCGGAATTCGTCGGAATCCAACAAAAATTCTTTGACCAACACCGTCGGCCACCGTCTTTTGGCTTTGATTATTAACAAAAAAAAGAGATTTTTTTTTGTATTAGAACCCAATAAAGGCAAGGATTTGAAAGTATTGAGCGAGGAATTATATGGAATAAAGTTTTTAGAGAGAGACACAATGTTTAACTCTTTTTTGGTTGACTCTTCTAATTGAGCAATATTATCTTTGAAAGGTTCAAGTAAATTTGAATTTGTAGGTGCTTTTGCTAGGTGTGTATCTCAAACATGGACAAGGAATGGATAAGAACAAGACGGTGCTTTTGAGGTTATAGAGTTGACGTGACGCTCTCTGGGTTGGATTTATAATTATCATTTTTGATCTCCTGCTTGCTCAAATTGACTTTTTTTTTTGTGATTAACGAGAGATGGATAAATGAGTTTGATCACAATCTTTGTTATAGACTTGAATTAATAAATAACTCAAGATGGTGTTGGAAATTATCAAGTAAGAAGGATGCATGTTTTCTAGTTTTGTGCCTCAGAAGGGTGTGTGTCTCTTATTTATGAATAAAGGATATCCCATCCATAGACCCCTCTATGATTGCCCAATATCAATCCTTACCCGTTTTGAGTTTAATATGTGTTTCTTTCTGGAATCTCGGATAATGAAGGCTATAGATTAATGTGATGCCAATCTTTTTTCCATTATGTATTCTTTTCACCGTAATTCCAATCAAACGTCAATAAGTTTATCTTGCGTCTAAGTTAAAATAAAATAATGGATTAGCCTTAATACCTTTTCATCAAGATACTTCTTTTAACCTATAAAGTGTTCTGTTTTTCCCTTTTAGTATCTAGTTCGTTTGAATGTTTCATTTATCATTGAATTGCCCAGTTGATTCATCATAAAGTTTTGCCTTACACCATTGCTTAATGAATAGCATATTATTGTGTCCCTTTCCGTGTTAACCATCTTTGCTTTTCTAGTATTCATGATTAGTTGACTAAACCAATTTCTTATTTCCCTTTTCTTAAATTTGTCTCCTTTGTGAAAAAAGTTCTACTGGAATTGAACATAGCTAAAGTCCTTATGATTTTCTCGAAGTCTAAAACAAATTATTTGTGACTCTCATAAATAGCTCGTGTTAGTATACTTCAAACAAAGGTTAAGCTACAATTTGGGGATGTTTTCCATGTCAATTTCGACCTCAACAAGTTTTGAGTAATGAAATTTGTTCGAGCCTCTCTGGTTATTATGCATGCATTTATTTTTGCATGTTTATTCTTATATGTTATGTCTAATATTTTAGATTGATGATTGAACAACTCTAAGCTCTAAGATTCATATCTTATTAAAATTGGTTAAGTGATGAAGTATTTGGTTAGTTGAGTGTAGAAAAAAAAAGAAGGCGCGAGCCCTTTCTCCATGTTGGTTGTTTTCTTCCATTTGTTTTTCCTTTTTCTCTCAAGTACTTGATTATGGCTAGAATGATTTGTGGTTATCATGGTAATTATGGTTTGTGACCTTTACCTTAAATGTGTGATAATTATAGTTTGTTTAAGTTGACATTTGGTATACTATTTTGCTCGTTTATTATTAGTAGGCGCTGTTAATCTTTATCTTTTCTTTATTTTTCATGAACTCATCTTGAATGAGTTCACTTGGACTCCATTTATCCTCGCATTAGAACTATGTCGTGTCCGAGTCTCAACCAAAGTACTAAAAATGGGCAGAGAGACAAGAAACAAGGCTGTATACGCGTGTATACAGAAGATATACAATAGATATATGGTGAATATGAGAAAAAGGAAGCTTATTATACAGGTGTAGAACTAAAATACGTGTATATATGACCAATATATGGATATGTATACACCATATATAAAAAAATGCATGACGAAAAGGAGGCTGATATACACATGGTATACATTGCAGAAAAATGGACTGAAGTCCATAATTCAAAGCCCAATGCTGGGCAGCTAGCTATATTGATGGGCTAACCAAGGCCCAATTTCAATTATTGTATTATTTTTGTAGCTCGTATTGTTTATTTATATTAACTAGCTTTTTAATCAATTAACCTAGACAAATTCCCTTAAGTGTTGCCATTCTATGTTATCTTGATTTCTTAATTTATAATTTTCCCACCTAATTAATTTTGTCTAAACGGATGTAACGCCCCAGAAATACACCTTAGATGTCACACGGTGCTCAAGACTACAAGTAGTCCCAAGCTAACTATTTTAGCCTTCTAACAACTTTGAAACTTATAATAAGGATAAACTTGACTTGCGAAATCTTGAGATACTGAATTAATGTCTTGACTGACCTGAATTAATATCTTACTAAAAGTCTTAAACTTGGAAATCTTGAAAAAAAATACTTTTAAGTCTAAACAGAAAACAGTCGGCCAAGCCTCTACTTCTAACTAGAGAGCCACTGAGACAAGCCCCAACTGACTCGAACTTAACTGAAATCAAATGACTAAAGTACTTCATCAATAATAATGTCTGATAAAATGGGTCCTCAAACTATGAGGACTCACCAAGCGTCGGGATGTAGGAGATGATGCCCGTAATCAATCACGCTACTAGAACTGAGCACCACAACCTACATTTTGAGACAATGCAACACATAGACATATATATGGATCAGTACTTCTGAAATGTACTGAGCGTGTAGGAGTGAATTCATAAGTAAATCAATAACTCAATATGCACTTAGATTTTCAAACAATGCATGATTTGGGGTAAATGCCTCCCCTTGGGCTTGAATTAACCAAAAGCAGTAAAATTAAAAACATGAGTAATAAAGCAAAATGATAAACTTTATGAGCCATAACACGTAGTTCTAAAAGTTTTACTCTTATTCTTTCTTTGGAAGGTTCTTCTAACTGACATAAACCATGTGAGCTATTACGGAGTCCAACGACTTACCCACGTTGGGGAGAGCTGTCCTACCCTTGACATCAAAATAGGACCTTAGCTTAAGTGATCACTATCTTTAACTTCATCCATATTGGGAATAAGCTTAACATACGTTGGCTCGTAGTTCTAAGGCATGCGACCTTGGACTTATACCCAACTCAGTGCTAAATACTACTCCCTTATTACATATATGCTCATACTTTAGGAAATCCACCTTAAAATAGCATAAGGGTTTATAATAAAAACCAATTATGCATCTATTTTCTTTAAATTATAATCCAGATAAACAACTGTGGATTCTATAACTTAGCTTAGGATCAAAAGATCACTTCTTTCTATAAATATTGATATAAACTTATTAAAGAGAACTTAAGAGCATGACCTTCTTGAAATCTCAACACTTAAAACTTAGGGCTTGAAATTCATGCTAACAAAATTATGATGATTCATAACAACACTTCATGCTCAATAACAATCTTGAAATACTTCAACAATATCAAATCAAGATAGTGCAATCTCATTCATAATAGAAATCTTATAAGTTAAAACATAAACATAAGCACTTCTTGATAAACTTAAAGCTTTAAATCTCGTGATAATCACATGCTTCAAGAATATAGAAACTTGAGTATGAACCCTAATTCAAAACAAGTAACTTGAATCTCAAAATTAGGCAAATTGGGTACAAGGGTGAAAGGATACTTTGTTCATAACCTCACATACCTTAATAGGCTTGATTTGATGGATAAACCTTGACTTTGAATGCCCTGGAGATGATCTTGAAAGCTTTTCTTGAAATTATTGGATTTGGAAACTTAGATTCTTGCTTATCTTGAGGAGAAAATAACTTGAATCTGAAGTTCTTGGGATTAGGTTAGGGTTTTTTTGAGAAAAAGTGAAAGGAGAATGGGCATATAATGTTGTAACCCACATTTAATCTTCTGTTTTTACGAATTGAGTCGGTGGAAAATGACCTAACTTCCCCTCAGAAGATTAAACTCGTAACCAGAATGCCGTTTGGAGGCCTAGTGCGACGCAATGACATGCTCATCGCTATATAAGGTGCGGGACGATGCAATCACGATGAGCTACTGGAATCAAAATCTAGACACGACCCAATCCTTGTCTGAAAAATTCAAAACTTTATATAGACATGCTCTTTACACCCCTGAATGTGAATTATCTCAAAAACCATCATCTCGGAGCCGGAAGATCAACTTAAAAATCTTCGAAGTTAAGAGGTCAAAAATAAGACTAAGTCTTCAACACTTAGTTAAATTTCCAGGCTTCAAGCCTCCTATGGAAATACTAGGAGCTGAATTAAGCTAAGATTAATACAGGGTATTACAATATATCTCTCTTGGAAATATTTTTCCTCAAATGAGAGTGATTAAGTTGAGAATACCAGGGGACTGAGATTATGTACTGAACTTGCATAACTGAAAACATGCTTACGTGACTGATTTTGACTTGTGAATGCATGAAATGACATGAAGATGATTATATAAATCTGGAACTGAGAATGGAAAAGAGATAATCTGAGGAAAACAATTACATTAGGCTTAATTTGAACTTGCAGAGAAAAGATATGGGTAATTGGTTCGCATATCTCTTTTTGTTTCCCAAGTGGCTACCTCAACGGACTGATTTCACCAAAGAATGTTAACCAAGGGAAATTCTTTGTTCCTTAGTCTTCGAATCTGGCGATCAAGGATTTCAACTGGGATTTCTTCGTAGGAATGGCTATCCTGAACATCCGTACTTTCTAAAGGAACTACAACAACTGTCTCACCAATACACTTCTTTAATAAAAAGACATAAAGTATTGGATGTACTAATGCAAAATCCCCAGGCAACTCAAGCTCATACGCTACCTTCCCAAAATGACTCAAGATTCTGTAAGGTCCAACATAGCGGGGATTAAGCTTCCCTTTCTTGCTAAATCTCTTCACTCCCTTTATAGGAGAGATTTTCAAATAAACTAAGTCACCAACCTCAAACTCTAGATCTCTCCTCCTTACATCTGTGTAGAATTTTTAATGACTCTAGGCTGATTTTAACCTTCCTCGAATTAACTGAACTTTCTCCATAGATTCAAATACCACATCTAGCCCTACCAATGCAGTATCAGCTACCTCAAACCAACCAATGGGAGATCGATATCTTCTCCCGTATAGTTCCTTAAACAGAGCCATTTGGATACTGGAGTGATAACTGTTATTATAGGCAAACTCGATCAACAGCAAGTGATCATCCCAACTACCCTTGAAGTTAATAAAACATGCTCTAAACATGTCCTCTAGGGTTTGAATGGTCCTCTTTGCGTGACTATCTATCTGAGAATGAAAAGTTGTACTAAGCTGAACTTGGGTACTAAGACACTTCTAAAAGGCTTCCCAAAAGTGAGAGGTAAACTGAGTACCTCTGTTGGAAATGACAGACGATAGGACACCATGCAATCTGACCAATTCCCTAATATAGAGCTTGGCATAATACTTGGATAAATAGGAAGTATGGACTGGCAAGAAATAAGATGATTTGGTTATTTTGTCTATAATCTTCCGAATTAAATCATGCTGACGATGCGAACGGGGTAATCCTATCACAAAGTCCATGGTCACCTCTTCCTACTTCTAAGTGGGAATGCTAAACTCCTGGATACTGCCACTAGGCCTTTGGTGTTCAACCTTAACCTGGTGATAATTGGCACACTTAGCTACAAACTCTGCAATATCACTTTTCATGCCACTCCACCAATAGATTTCCCGCAAATCACGGTACATCTTGGTGGCTCCTGGTGGAAAGAGTAACGCGAACCATGCACTTCTGCCAAAATTTGCTGCCTCAAACTATCACCACACGACACACATAGTCTACCTTGGTATTGCAACACACTATCTATCCCTTGGGAGAAAACCTCTACTTTCTGATCTCGAATTGACTCCTTCAACTTAACCAAATTGGAATCCCATCATATTTCTCCTTCACTTTGAAAACCAAAGAAGATTCCGAACTACTCTGAACCCAAACACAACCTTCAGCTGAATCAACCAACCGAACACCTAATCTAGCAAGCTGATGAGCTTCCTGGACTAACTTCTTCTTATCATTCTCAACATGAGCAACACTACCAATAGACAGTCTACTAAGGGCATCTGCCACTACATTGGCCTTGGTTGGATGATACAAAATACTCATGCCATAATCTTTCAACAATTCTAACCACCTTCTCTGACAAATAATTAAATCTTTTTATGAGAACACATACTATAAACTTTTATGATCCGTGAACATATCAACATGTACCCCATAAAGATAATGCCTCCAAATTTTCAAGGCAAAAACAACAACAGCTAACTCAAGATCATGGGTAGGATAATTCTTCTCATGAGGTTTAAGTTGTCAGGAGGCATAGGCTATGAACATACCTTTTTGCATCAAAGTACAACCCAGAGCAACCCTAGAAGTATCACAGTAAACAACGAATCCATCTGAACCATCTGGCAGCATCAAAACTGGGGTTGAAGTGAGTCGAGTCTTCAACTCTTGAAAACTCTTCTGACAAGAATCTAACCTTTGAAACTTGACTTTTTTCTGAGTCAATCTAGGCATGGGGGATGCAATAAAAGAAAATCCTTCAACAAACCGTCGGTAATAGCCAGCCAAACCTAAGAAACTCCTGATATCAGACAAAGAGATGGGTCTGGGTCAGTTTCTCACTACTTTGGTCTTTTGAGGATCAACTCTAATGCCATCATCGGAAATAATATGGCTATGCAAAGCTACTGATCTTAGCTAAAACTCATACTTACTGAATTTAGCAAACAACTGATGGTCTCTAAGAGTCTGTAATACAATTCTGAGATGATCTGTATTATTGTCTTCGCTACAGGAATAGACAAAAATATCATCGATGAAGATTATGATGAACATATCCAAGTATTGATTGAACACTCTATTTATCAAGTTCATGAAGGCTGATGGGGCATTCGTTAGCCCGAAGGACATAACTTGAAATTCAAAGTGACCATAACAGGTTTTGAAGGCTATCTTTGGAATGTCACATCCCCTTACTCCAAGCTGATGATAGCTGGATCTAAGGTATATCTTAGAGAAATAACTTGTACCTTAAAGCTGGTCGAATAAGTCATTAATCTTAGGAAGAGGATATTTGTTCTTGATTATGACTTTGTTTAACTGGCGGTAGTCGATGCATATTCAGAAAAAGCCATCTTTCTTACACACGAACAGGACGACAACGCCCCACAAAAAGACACTGGGGCCTTTTAAAACCTTTATCTAGGAGGTCTTTAAGCTGCTCTTTTAACTCTTTAAGCTCGGATGAACCTATTAGATATGGAGGGATAGTTGAATTCTATTTCTCTATCGGGAGGTACCCTTCGCTTATCTTCGGGAAAATTTTTGAGAAACTCATTAACTACATAGGCTGACTGAATTATCAGAGCTTCAGACTTAGTATCTTTGACTCTAACTAAATGATAAATGCACCCTTTTGATATCAACTTTCTAGCCTTAAGATAAGTTATGAAATGACTCTTGGGAGATTCAGAACTACCTTCCTACATAAAGATTGCCTCATTAGGAAACTGAAACTTCACTATCCGGGTGCGAAAATTTATTAATGCATAGCACGAATGGAGCCAATCCATGCCTAGAATTATATTGAAATCTACCATTTCTAACTCTATTAGGTATGCTAGTGTGATCTTATGGAGGACAGTAATAGGACACTTTTTATAGACTCGCTTGGATACAACTGACTCACCCACTGGGGTAGACACTAAGATGTGCTTGGAGAGCTTTTTAGGACCTATCCTAAAATTTACTATAGCCAATGGAGTCACATAAGAAAGATTTGACCTTGGGTCTAACAATACATACACATCAAGATAAAAGACACGAAGCATACCAGTAATAACATCTGGTGAACTCTCCTGCTCCTGTTGGGATGGTAAAACATAGAACTAATTCTGGCGCTGACTGTCATCAGTACTGGATGATGCACCCTGAAGAGGAACTGGGCGACCTAGTTAAGCTGGTGTGCTAGTAGCCTGAGTCTGGGGACAAACATCCCTGCTTGTCATACGAACACTCTTTGATTCCGTGACCCAACTTGCCACATCCATAACAACCCATTCTTCCCATCAAATACTCACCAGGATAATTTTTGCCACACTTTGCGCATGTTCGATAATTGGACCTTCCACCCACACAATTCTGAGACCTAGAAATAGAAGTCCTTCCCTACTACTCCTGCTTGGTTCTGGGTGTAGGGGCACTAGCTGAAGATGGCGCTGGTGCTGCTGAATGGCCCAGAAACTGCGAATGACTCCCCCTCCAGATCTTTGTCGACTATACTCAAATTGTCCAGTCCTAGCCCTCTTATTTCTCTTCTCTCTTTCCTTCATCTTTCCACCTCAATCTGCTAAGCATAAGTCTTCAACCTAGCAATATCCATATCCCCAATAAGCATGGCAGTCCTATACTCCTTGACTACTAAATCAGACACTCCAGTAACAAACTTACTCATACTAGACCTAGGGTCAACCACCAACTCGGGAGCATACTTAGAGAATTGAGTGAATTTAAGACAGTACTTCTTCACTGCCATACAACCTTGCCTCAAGTTCATGAAATCCTCAACCTTTGCTTTCTTCATCTCACATGGAAAGAACTTGCCTAGAAATACATCCTAAAATACCTGCCAACTCATAGGAGCTACATTCTCATCTCTACCTTTCTTCCATATAACAACCCAATCATAAGCAATATCCTTTAGTGCAACGCCCCGAAAAATGGGTCCCGGAGCATCACATGGTGCTTGAGGCTACGAGTAGCCCCAAGCTAACACTTTGAGCCATTTTCATTCAGTTCAACACAAATCAACGGGGTTTCCATAAATAACCCTCAAATATCAACAGAGTAATCATTATCCAAGAATAAAAGAATTTCAGAAAGATAACACAATACGACTTATTAGTCAACTCCTAACATCTATACTAGTCTGACAAGCCTTTAAGAAAATTAATAAAACCAGCGAGCTATTGAGACATGCCCCAACTGAGTCATACTCAGTTATCAAATGTAAGCAATTTCATGAAACCAACATCAGACATCACATCCTCGGAATATGAGGACTCCCCACAAAAGAGGATGTAGAACAGCGTGCCCAAAGAATCACCGTCGAACCTAGAACTGAGCACCTGAACCTACATTTTGAGAAAATGTAGCCCACATTCGAAGATGTAGGTCAGTACCATGGAAAGGAACCGAGTATATAGGGGTGTATGCAGTTGTATAAACATCATCATCATAAATATTTATAAGAAATATGCAGGATGTATGAAAGACTCACATAGCCCAAAGAAAATCATCATAATCATGAGAGGATGAAATAAGTACAATAACACATGTGAGTCATCATATAATTTGTCAATCACTTCCAGTTTATCAAGAATATCAATTTTCATAATGTAAATATCATTTAAATCTTTCGAAAGAATAACTTTCACAATTCCACTTTCAAATCACTTCACCATTCAACATAGACACAAGGAAACACACAAACACTGGGAGATCCTATAACCAACATAAACCATGTGAGCTACAAGGAGTCCAACGTACAACCCATATTGGGGAGAGCCGTCCTATCCTTGCCATCGGAGTAGGACTATCGATATCAAATCCACACAAACTAGTGATCACTATATAAATCAGCATCAGGCTCACTCCTATGGGGGCATGTAGTTCTTGGAAAGTATGGTCGCTTTATACCTCCCACTCTGTGCTAAAGATTTCTCTCAGACTTAGCTTAGATCATTTCAAAGACAATCCACAACAAAACAATTTTAGTAATATATAAATATACATCGGGAGCCATCATGCTTCCCATCTATCAAAATCAACCACGTTGTGGATTTCTTTCACACTCTAGTTCAAAACAACTCCATTAAGACCAAAAGGGAAAATCATTCAAAATATCTCAAATATTCAACATCAACGTGCTTATAACACATACTTTCTCAAAAAAATATAATTTTCAATGGGGATTCACGACCCAAATATCAAAATCATGATAAATATTGTTCAAGATTCATGCTTTATATCTCCACACATGTAAATTCATCTTTCAAAATCATAAATATCAAGATTTCATAATAATCATCATAAGATATGGGTTCATGCTTCAAATTTGTAAAAATCAAACAAAAATCATGCCTTTGTAAAGAAGATTACTTTTGGGCACAAGAACGAAAGAGAGTTCTTGTTGAAAAACCTCACATACCTTAAATGATGAACTTTAGATCGATACTTGTTTTTGAGATGTTAGTCGTGCCTTTGAATGATGGTTCTTGGAGTTCTTGAACTAGGAACTCGGAATCTTGAATAAATTTGCAGAATTAATGGTGAACTTTGGAGGTTCTTGAAGTTGGATGTAGGAGCTTAGGGTTTTCTTTTGGAGGGAATTTGATGAAATATAACATATAATGCTTCTAATAGGCTTTAATATAGGATTTGGATGGATTTTAGGTGAGGGGGAATGACCAAAACGCCCCTAAAAATCATATAACTCTTGAATCTTTTCTTTGGTGGACTATTTTGATAATCTGAAGTAGATCAACCATAACGTTTTACTCCGATATTCAAATTGGATGAAAATAATTTCATTAGAAAGAGGAATCTCATATCTTTCCGTTGATATATAGTATCTCACCCAGATCATTGTGTACGAGGAGTTATGATCGTTTGAAGTTGACCCAAAAATTCGCTTTTGATAGGCTGAAGTAGATCGACCATAACTTTTTGCTCCGATAGACAAATTGGATGAAACCAATTTCATTGGAAAGAGGAATCGCAGAGCTTTGCATTAATATATAGTAGATCACCCAGATCATTATGTAAAAGGAGTTATGATCATTTAAAGTTGAAGAAAAAATACGCCAGGCCTCAGTACTTTTTCCTGCACGTTTTACTGTTCACTATTATTCATGGTTCGATCGGTATGTTCATAACTCGTCGCTAGGGTCCATTTTCGATAATCCACATATCGTTGGGAAGCTTATTCGATACTCTATGCAATGGTGGTTCATAATCTAAGACATTCCGCATGAAAAATTTATAATTCATTCTAGAAGATAGAACCCAACACGTTTACGCACAAAATTTCAACTAAAAATTTTTCATGGTATTACACCATCCCCCCTTGGAAACATTTGTCCTCGAATGTTGATAGATATGCCAAGATTAGATAGGGAATAGATCATATAGCTGAAACCATTCATTAGACTCATCACCACATCGTTTCTCACTCCGAATGCAACATAGAATGCATAAATTCAAGAAACTACAGCTGAACACATAATAAATGACAGATGAACTACTGCAACTTTTATCAAAAGTGCATGATTTAGGAAAGAACGGTACCTTCGGCTTGATCGAAGTTCGCGGAAGATAGGTTGGGGTACTTGGATCGTATATCCACCTTAGCTTCCCAAGTTGTACCCTCAACAGATTGGTTTCGCCACAACACCTTGACCAAGGGAACTTCTTTGTTCCTTAGTCTTCGGACACGGAAATCAAGAATCTCAACAGGAATCTCATCAAAAGAAAAATTTTCTTGAATGTCAGCACTCACAGAGGAATCCATTACCACAACATCGCTAATATGCTTTCTAAGCATGGAGACATGGAATATTGGATGAACAGAGGACAACTCGGAAGACAACTCGACCTCATAAGCTACCTTACCAACACGGCTAAGAATTTTATAAGGACCAACATAACGGGGACTACACTTTCCCTTCTTTCCGAATCTCTTCATCCCCCTCATAGGTGAAACTTTCAGATACACTAGGTCACCAACTTCAAACTCAAGGTCTCTCCTTCTAACATCCGCATCTGACTTCTGACGACTCTGCGCAGTTTTCAACCTTTCCCTAATCAACTTAACTTTTTCCATAGCCTCAAATACCAAATTAGGACCACTCACAGCCGCTTCACCCACCTCGAACCAACCTATGGGTGATCTACACTTCCTCTCATAAAAGGTTTCAAACATAGCCATGCCAGTACTATAGTGGAAACTGTTATTGTAAGCAAACTCTATCAACGATAAGTGATCATCCCAACTTTTCTTAAAGTCAAGTGCATAAGATTTCAACATATCCTCTAAGGTATGGATGGTCCGCTCAGCCTAACCATCGGTCTGTGGATGAAAAGAAGAACTCAAAAGCTCTTGGGTACCAAGACCCTTTTGAAAAGCTTTCCAAAATTATGAAGTAAACTGAGTACCCCTATCCGAAATGATAGACAAGGGAACTCCATGCAGTCTGACTAGCTCTCGGATATACAATCTAGCGTAATCCTCAGCAGTACATGAAGTATGAACAGGCAAGAAATAAGCAGACTTAGTCAACCTATCAACCACAACCCAAATGGAATCATGATGGCGTTGGGAAGGAGGTAAACTAATCATGAAGTCCATATTTATCTCTTCCCACTTCCAGGTGGGAATACTAAACTCTTGCATCATACCACCAGGTCTTTGGCGTTCAACCTTAACCTGTTGGCATGTTGCACACTTAGCTACAAACGCTGCTATAAGTTTCTTCATGCCATTCCACCAATAGATTTCCTGTAAGTCTCGGTACATCTTGGTGGCACCAGGATGAATAGAATATCGCACCCCGTCTACTTCAGCCATAATCCTCTGTCTCAGATCATCAATATTCAGGACACACAATCTACCCTGCAATCTCAACACACCATCTCCCCCTTGGGAGAAAACCTCTACTTTTTGGTCCTTGACTGACTCTTTCAGTCTGACCAAACTAGCATCTAAGTATTGCTTTTCCTTCACTTTCGAAACCAAGGAGGATTCGGAAATACACTAAACCCCTATACTACCTTCAGTAGAGTCAAACAACCTAACCCCCAATCTAGCCAAATGATGTACATCACAAGCCAACTCTTTATTACCTTCTACCACATGCGAAACACTACCCATAGACACTCTACTTAAGGCATCCGCCATAATATTGGCCTTGCCTGGATGGTACATCACACTCATATCATAGTCCTTTAATAATTCTAACCATCGTCTCTGCCTAAGATTCAATTCTCTCTGGGAAAACACATACTGCAGACTCTTATGATCAGTGACAACATCAACATGGATGCCATATAAATAGTGTCTCCAGATTTTCAAAGCAAACACAACAGCAGCCAACTCAAGGTCATGGGTGGGGTAATTTTTCTCATGGGGTTTCAACTGTCTAGAAGCATAAGCTATCACCTTACCCTTCTGCATCAATACGCAACCCAACCCAACTCTCGAAGCATCACAGTACACCATAAAACCATCAGCACCATCAGACAAAGTCAAAACAAGGGCTGAAGTGAGTCGAGTCTTCAATTCTTGAAAACTCTTCTCACAA